>NW_022985451.1:567955-704019 GCF_010093595.1 Mytilinidion resinicola | reverse complement strand
TCTCTCCAAGGACCAGCCCATCAGAGTCCATCTCTCCAAGGACCAGCCCATCAGAGTCCATCTCTCCAAGGACCAACCCATCAGAGCCCATCACATCAAGGACCAGCCCATCAGACTCCGTCCCATCAATCCCCGGCCCACCAAACACCAGGCCCGAGCCATATGACGCCAGTGAACTCACAGCATGCCGAGGCCGAAAAGCAGCAGAGCGGGTGGGTAACCGTCAATTCTAACATGAAGCGTGGTCACCCAAACGGGCCGGAAGGTCCACACGACATGGTAGGTCAGCCTATTGGATCGCCAAAACGCCCGAAGCTGGCGCCAATCGAGCCTCGCATGGCGTACGAGCCAAACCAAACACCGCACCGATCCCCACCACAACAGATCCAGTACGACCAAATGGACACTTCGGACACCGATTCGCGAGCGCTACCGCAGATCCAGTCTCTTCCACAGTCGCAAAGCCAATCACATGACTCGTTAAGCGAAGCCTCCATCGTCTCCCACAACTTCATCGCCTACAACACGCAGGACGGCCCACCGGACCACAGCTGGCGTCCAGAGTCACAGCGTATACCAATTGAACATCACCGACCGGGCCGCGGAGGGAGAGGCCGTGGCGGTGGTCCTGGCAGCCGGGGTGGACGCCCGCGTAAGAGCGCGCCCGTTGTCGTGGACGCCGAGCTGGGAACACCCGAATGGGAAAAGGAGGATTGGACCGGAGTCAACTCGCAAACCAGCCCAAACGGCTACTATATGCCCGGCGAACACAAACAAGGTCGTGATATCGTACGACGAGGCTCTGGTGGAGGCGGCAATGCCTCTGCGGCCAGGGCTTCCCGCCCTACTAGCTCTAGCGGCCGTTCCGTCAGTATGGGCATGCAAGGTGTTACTCCGGGCCCAGGCATCAATCTCGTCGGTCAAGACCCGTACTCGCACATGAAGAAGACGCGGACGAAGCCCATTCGCAATGCCGACGGCATCCTCATCCGCAAAGACGGCCGCCCAGATATGCGATCCCAATCCTCGGCCGCCAATCTCCGCAAGGTGCACGCTCGCAAGGAAGAACAGAAAGGCAGTCGAGAATATACACCGACGTCTGGCTTATATTACTCGACCGGAGCAGGCGACGAATCACCGAGCCCGATGGAAGGCGGCGAGGACGCGGGCCCCGCGTCGCAGCACAAGCACCAGATGATCATGCGACGGATGTTCCCAGAGGGGTTAGATGAAGCGAGACGCGGACACGACTACGCAAAGCAGATTTTCGATTCTGCGGCACTGGCGAATGCGGGCGCTGCGGCGGCGAGGGGCCAGCAGATCAAGCTGACGATTGAAGGGGAGAGTAGAGTCGCAAGCAGCGATGTCAGCCCCGTGACGAGTGCAGGTTCTGGTGGAGACGGCGACGTTGAGATGCGTGAAGTCGGAGTGGATTCGCGATCGCCGAGTGTTGGCCAACCAGTGACGGGCGAACAATCCAAATCGCCTGTGCAGATTCAAACGCAAGGGCAGACGCAGACGGTAGAGGGAGTGCCGGACTCTCAAACGACAGAGGACTCTCAAATGACAGCATCGCAAGAGCAACAGCGCACTCCCGGTCCTGATAGCGCAGACAAGACCCGCATGAGCATCGAAAACGAACGCCAGCACTACCTCACAACTTCCGAACGCGCCGCCAAAGCCGCTGCTCCTTTGACTCCCCAGCCTGAGCCTGCTCAGCTTCCTACCACCACAGTAGCTGAAGGTCGGCGCCGCCGCGGCAACACCCTCGAAGCAGCCGCCGTGCGCTCCTCGCCCCGCAAAGCAGTCGACCGCGGCGACGTGCCTGGCGCTGACTATGCGAAGGAGAATGAACCTATGATTACGCGGCGGAGGAGAGGGAACACGCAGGATCGGATACATCTCTCTGATCAAGACACTGCGAAGGGTGGCGAGGTGAAGATGACCGCGTGAGAGATTTCCGCAACCCGAAAGATTGATTAAAATCACAAATTGGAGCGGAGCCATGACACTTAGCGATTTCTTTTACTATCCATCTGGCGTTCAACAACAGGCGTAAATAAGGATGGCACATTTCGCACGGCGTTAGTTGGCAGACAGGCGTTTTGGCGGGTCATGGCATATGGCGGGGCAAGCTTTGCACCAAACGTCCCCGATATCTCTTATTCCCCTTTGTCATAGGGTGAGCAAAACGTGTTTCATTTCTTGCATTCTTGCGGAGAGCGCATGCGTCCAGCTGCCGGCTAGTTTGGATACTTCAGGGAGAGATCCTGCATTTTTGCTTTCCATACCAGATACCCTATTAGACCACTGTCCCCCAAATTATTCTCATAAACGCTCGTAATTAGTCGCATCCCCAAAATGGTATTTATGTATGTACAAATCAAACCGATTTGCACTCTTCACACGTGTCCTGCCCCCCCCCCCCCCCCCCCTTCCTTGGCTTCCTGAAACCATGATGTAATAGACCCTTAACGCTTTACATAAGAAGCGAGGAATCCTATCGATACCACGCTTACTATTTCCGATCTTGTCTTTACTGCTTTCCCCCATCGCGCCTAGCGCGCGGCCCTCCGAATCCAGCTGAGACCAGCAAGGGGGGCGTTTCGCATAGACTAGGCGCAATGCAGTAATAACAGCCTATAATGCGGCTGAAGCTCGGATTTTGCGCTTTCACTAAGCAAAACTACCCTCCCTAACTACCGAGGAGCGAGAAAAAGATTGCCTGATTCGATGGCTTCGCCGCTAACGAGAAACAGTAGCTGAAGTGAAGGATCGGCTTAGCGATTTGCGATACAATATGCGCTAGTGGCGGCGGGTGATAACCCTAGTTGAAGGTCGATTGCGATGATTGCCAGGGGTGTGTGCGGTGATTAACCCCTACAGTACTCCATAGCGGGTGCAAGGGGGGTGGTTTCTGTTTCACCGGTCACGGTTCTGCGAGGCGGCTAGAGAGGTGTGCGGTTACTCCGAGTGTTTTCTGACGACGGCTGAAGGAAGGGTATCGCTCGTTTATAGTGTGGTGCAGGGATGATTGCTGGAAGGCTGGCTCCAGGCGTGTGTATTGGTGTGTTGGTGGCTGGGATGGTGTGCGTTATCTGCAGCTTTTTTGTCTGACTCTCTTGCGTGCATTTTCTTGCTTTGGGGGGTTGCGGGAGTAGTTTGGGGGTTTAGCTCCGTTTTTCCTGGCGTGTGTAGCATCGCACGATGTTCCGTGTTTGAGTATTGAGTTTCGGCCGCGGTCCAGCTTGGGCGGCGACGTTGAAGGCCCGCGCCAGTGAAGGGTGGCGAGGAGGATCTGGAAGCTACGGATCCGCTAGTCTTTACGGGTTGACGGTGAGACGGGCAGAGGTAGTCGCGTAATGGAGGGTTAATGTTACGCAAATAGTGTTGGTGGGACTCTCCGGTAAGCGTTTCTTGGTAGATCTAGTTAGTGCGACCCCCGTAGCGGAGACCCGAGGAGGCTAATACTTTGAACATAGTGGTCTGGTACTTTTAAGGTGGTCTGTGCTGAACCGTGTTGAGTGCAATGAGGTAAAGTGTCTTGTGTCACATGGAGTAGGAGAATGGTCCGAGGCAGGATCTTCGGTGTTAGCTGTAGGATAGACCGAGGATTAAATTTAATTGCAGCGCAACGCGGCATGAGGTGCTTCAGTAGGAGTAGGTCCGTACTCGTATTCTCGAATGACTGACTTCCTTCTTGGGTATATCACCCACTATAGACTCCGCTACACAATGAGATTGACACCGAGAAGGGGGGCAAAGAGGGATTAGCGGCCATTTAGTGTGTATCGAGCGCCTCATATAGCGGTCTAGGCCGTAGGCATTTGTTAGTCGCTTTCCTAATCGATCTCCAATAAGACCTCCATGCTGGCCTCCTTCACACAGTTCAACCATCCCGGGTACAACGCTCGCGCCCATATCGCGATCCGGTCCCCTGGCTGCAGCGTCTCGCAGAAGCCTTTCCCGTCACCGCTTCCTAGCGAGGGATCGAAAGCCGAGCCTTCTCGCCACTCCACTTCGTGAGTGCGTTCTTGCGGCGAGGCGCACATGTTCCGTTGAATGTGCCAAACGGGGTCGTCAGGGGCATTTGGAGGTGCAACGAGGGAGACATGGTAGCGGTCCAGGCTGCTGCTTGTCGGGCGTGGGCTTATGAACAGGTTGAGCGGAATGGGTGTGACTTCTGCGCTGCCGGAGGGGCGTAGGATGCTGGCTTCGAACCAGGTGTAGGAGCCGTTGTATGTGCCTAAGGTGGTATGAGTTAGTAAATAGCATAGGAACCTGGATGGATGAACTGGTGTACATGGGAGTGTCATAGAGAGATATGTTACGTGGTGGAACGAGTGGTAGGGTAGAGGGATTTGATTTCAAGGCAGCAAATATGATGTAGCATGATGGCTTGCTTACCTGGACACCCAGGATCTCCCCCCCATCCTTGATCATGACTCCGCAATCTGAATTTCACGGTCTTACGCTTGATCCGCTCGCCGTCTTGGATTGCTGGTATCGGTTCTGACACCACGCACAGTGCCGCTGCACTGTTCCCCTTGTAGTTACTCGCTATGACTTTGAGCTCCTCATCTCTGCGACTGTGCACAATGGGATAGTACTGGGCGTAATCGATGATGGTGAGGGCGAGTTCGGTGGGGAGCTTGAGGTGGACAAGGTACGAGCGAACAAGGATAGTGTCACTAGGTGTGGGGTTCCAGGGTAAGACGGGCGCTTCAATGGGCGCAGGGACGGTGGGAGTAGGGGTAAGCATGCTTCTTGGGAAGTTCATTTTATTTGTTCGTAGTGTGGTAGACTTTGAAGGTGTGAAGGTAGAGAGAAGGGGGTGGTTTTGGTGTTGATGTGGAAGTGATGTCACCCATGGAGCGGATCGGGACCGCGTAGACTGCCCACCACGTATGGTGTACATAAAATTAAGTTATGCAAAATCAGCACGGGTCATTATAGCTCTTCAGGGTTCAAACACGCTCAATTGGACATGAATGCTCTCCATAAATTGATGTGCATTCAAGACCGAAGAACCAGGGCCGCAATTATACCGCAAGAGGAGGGATATGACACAGTTGATAGCTGGCAAGAGCAGGTGCTCTACATTTGTGAATGGACTTGCGCATTATTATCAATTTACGCGTCCCCGATGTCAAGAAGCGATCCCAGCCGCTGCGGTGCAACATTCATTCTCAACATCGCCTCCTAAATCTAGCATTTCGTCTCTTACTCTACCCGCCAGACCTCCTCAATTGCGCTTAAATGGCCAGATTCCTGCCGTTCAATATCCCAGACACGCAAATTATTCTTTGACGCGTCGTTGCTCACGATGACGCGCCTGTTCGCACCGCTAGGTAGGTACAGAAAGAGTCCACTCCCTCAGGAAACAAACCGTGAATCGCGGCTAAATCATAGCAGGCGAAGGGCAACATCCCATCTCACCAAGGGAACCAGATCCTTATTTCGCAGATAGATTTATCACAGTCGGCCCGCCTATATTTAGTTTCGCAGGTGCCGCTGTTCTTTCTGGATTTCAACTACTGCGGCGGAAAGCATTACCAGGCCACTATCTGAGGAATATTGGCTCCTTGGCCCTGCCAGCCATTGTTATATGTCCCGCCATCCAGCGCACAAATGAGGAAATGTTTGTTCGGCCCACGCTAGTGAGGGCAGGAATCGAGCCTATCCGGCCTCCGATGTGGGAAAGCAGTGGAAAGAAGAGTGCAGACGACTTGGTCATGGGAGGGGTCATGGCTGGACTCCTGGTCGCCACTTTCAAACGCCCTTTTCTAAATGTCACGGGCTGGAGACGTTATGCTAGCTTGGCCATGATTGGGGGCCATTCGGCGTGGTGGTTGAGCTCGCCATATTTTGGAAAGGAGTGGACGGACGCACTAGAAAAGCGAGAAATGCCGGCATTAAGGGCAAAGATAGAAAGAGCAGTTGCATTTCAGCGTCAATTGCCAGGTGAACAGCCGACACCTAGCATTGCGATGCCGATAATTGACCCGCGAAGTTCAGAAGAAACCGGACCATCTGTGCCACGCACTCATTCACGCGCTCAAGTCTTTGGCCCAGGCAGCGCCCCTTTTTTCCAAGCCATCAGAATCAGCGAAACAGCCGAACCTTTCATAGACTATTCCTGGGAAGGGTCCGAAAGCGAGCTTCGAGATTGTATCGAAACACTCGAGCAAATGAAAAAGGAGTTAGTCGTTGAGACCGAGTACCTGTGGCTCGAAATTGCAAAGAAAGAACATATATATTACGCAGAAAAGGGGGAATCGGAAGTGAAGGAAACGAAAGCTCGACAGCTTAGAGTGTTGGAAGCTCTTCACCGTCACCTCTACATGGAAATAAGCAAGCTCGACTGGTTAATGGCCAATCTAAAGCGAAATATTCGACAGCTGCAAGCCTGGCCCCAGGAGTGGCTACCGCACCAAGAACACCTCTCGAATCCCGCACTACATAGCCCAGAATACACCGCAAAATACCTGCGGAATTCTTGGCAAAGAGTTAGGGAGGATGAAAATATTACAACGATTATTCCGGGCAAGCATATGCACCAGAACATGACCGAGCTCAACAAGGATCTCAAAAAAGAGCTGGCGGTCATGGAAGATTTGCTCCACGATTTTGAGAAGAGGGTCCAGGATGCCAACAATCGTGGATCATGAGCCTTGTCACGTAGTAGAGGGTAGCGCCGTAAGGTATCAGGTCAGTCAGGTCGGATTTCGGGAGTTCATTGAGGAACCTCAAGCAGCCACAAATGAGTTCGCACAAGCTCACGACGGTACGCCTATGATCTCGTTTGAAACTCACATCCACATGGTGACTTCATCGTCTTTAGATTTATTGTTTTCGGTAACGATTGTAATCTTATCTTAGTGCTGCATGAGCTTTGGGTCCGTAGAATTAGCCGCAGAGGTTGACTGCGCTTCAAGGTATCAGCCAGACCGCCGCCGGTATCTCCGCCTGTAATATCCGCTTGGGTCTTTTAGACTATGAATCAAAGTCTGTATTGTTCATTCTCGGTATACATTTGAATGATTCTGCGGGCAAGGGTGCAAGGCTAAACCGTTTAGGCACCCTATCCACCTTTGAAGGAGGATGAAAGCATAGCACGGATGGCAGTGCGAGTATCAGACACTGTTAAATCACATCACTCTACTAGCTGAGGCTATTAGGCGGGTACTTCAATTACTCAAGAACAAAAAAGGGCAGTCATGAACGATACGTAGATTCCAGCGGCTATAAAGCGTTGTGACCTTTCGAAGCGCATGGTGCTGTTAAAGATGCTCCGTAGAAACATAGCATTTTGGTGGTAACGTTTACAAGGTAGACGTCAAGAAATACCAATTGGCAGACCTCACAACTGTCTTTCTAGGTCATATGTCACGTGCCGATGATGTAATCATATCCATTCGTCAAAGTGGCGGCGACATCGGTCTCCGCGATGTCCGCGCTTCACATTTTCTTCGATCCTCCGTCATTCCCCACTCTCCTAATACCACAGTCTTCGAAAACCTCCAGGACCTTAGAAACAATGCGCTCCATCTCTCCAGCGACACTTTCATGGCTACGAGCAGCTGTCGCGTCAGACTCGTCCCTCGCATCACGGCCGGCTTCCCGAGTAGCAGGACTCTGCGTCCTCTCAGGCAACTGCCATAGCTCGCAAACTTCCACACCACTGCCCTTTTCACGCCGAAGAACCTTCACGACGAATCTGCACAATCTAAGAGAAGAGCCTTTGAAATCGCATACCCACTACCACCTCTTTCCGCAATCCCTACCCTCCGGCCCGCCACCACACGGACGCTTCTCAGTCGACCTACCGTCACTACGCAAGGAATTCCTGCAACTGCAAGCGCGTGCGCATCCTGATTTGCACCCAGCGGAGGACAAGAACAAGGCGCAAGCGCTATCCGCGCGCATCAATGAAGCCTACAAGACGCTGCAGTCGCCCCTGCTCCGTGCGCAATACCTACTCTCGTTGAAAGGAATTGATATCCACGAGGACGAGACAGCAAAGGTCGAGGATTCGGAGCTGTTGCTGGAGGTTCTGGATACTCGAGAGCGGATCGAGGATGCTGAGGACGAAGCGGAGCTGGTAGAGATGAAGGAAGAAAACGATGCTAGGATCCAGAATAGCGCAAAGGTGCTAGAGGCCGCGTTTGAGAAAGACGACGTTGAGTTGGCGAAGAGTGAGGCGGTGCGGTTGAGGTATTGGGTCAATATTAAAGAGAGTTTGGATGGCTGGGAGAAGGGCAAGCCTATTGTGCTGGCACATTGAGATGCTGAGGTTGTCCTAGGATGTTGAAGGCTGAGATACCCGTACCTGATCACGTTCTCACATCGTGGCCTTTTATAGTGAATCCGATTTAGTTCAGATACAAGATTCGAGATGTCTCTCTAGTTCACGCCTCCAGCGAATTGAAAGTAGCTTTGACGGTGGATATAGGGCTTCGACCCTGATATTTTATCAAGAAATTACGAATGAATGTGTAACAGCTCGATTCTCATCTATCAGATATCTGGAAACTGATTGTTAGGCGGTGAATTCCAAGAATGCTTATATACCCTTGCACATGGCCATCGCTCTTGACAGCTTGCTTGCGGATTTGACATCTGTCTCCAAAGACCCTGCCACCAGCTGCGCAATCCACCAACACCGCCTCTACAGTTTTCTGTCGTTTATCCTATTTCCCAATACTCAATGCGATAGCAATGAAGGGCTTTTGGGCGCTCCCCGCGTTCCTACGACTCGTCCTCGCCTCTCCGCACGCCTTCAGCGTCTTTGACGACCTCTTGGCTTTTCCGCAGGTTTGTTTGCCCACGCACTCCCTCTCAAAGTACCAATACCTGATCCTCACCTCTTTGTAGTATGAAGTCGTCTTCCCCGATTCCTTCGTAACAGAAGAGTTCGCATCATCGCGCCTCGCGCACGCTGCCTCGCGCCAATCTCCCTCCGCAGCCCCGGATTCGCAAGAGACGCAGGGACTATCTACCGGCCAGCGGCCGACCGGAAACTCGCATAATGAGGGCAATCATGAGTTCAACGGTGGCGAGGAAACGTACGAGGCCGTAGTGTTAGATGGCCAGCGCTACTTGTGCAGCATACCCGTGGTGGAGCCGCCGGAGCAGAACACAACGGCCACTCCAGAGCAGGTCAAAGATGAAGAGGAGAAAGAGTTGATGCGCGCGACGGATCGTGGGTGGGAGCTGCTTGAGGGGATGCAGGGGAACTGCATTTACTTCCTTAGTGGCTGGTGGAGCTACAGCTTTTGCTATAAGGATGAGGTTAAGCAGTTTCATTCGCTGCCGCCGAGTAAAGGCGTGCCTATCTATCCGCCGGTGGAAGATCCGGATGTCAAGAGCTTCGTCTTAGGGAAATTTCCAGGCGCGAAGGGTAAGGGGAGGGGTGGGAAGAAGGGGGTGGACGAGACCAGTGGCGAGAGCAAAAGCTCTAGAAAGACGTTGGATGCAGAGCCAGATGATGGGAAGAAAACTATGGAGCTGGCGAAGCTAGAGACTAAGGGCAGCACCAGGTATATGGTGCAGAGACTCGGCGGTGGGACGGAGTGTGATCTCACTGGCAAGGAGCGCAAGATTGAAGTGCAGGTGAGTATATCTATTCGCTTTCTCATGATATGTGGCTAATCGATCGTAGTTCCATTGTAACCAGGGGTCTGCCGACCGCATCGGCATGATCAAGGAAATTGCAACCTGCTCTTATTTGATGGTCATCTATACGCCCAAGCTCTGCAACGACGTTGCGTTTCTTCCGCCACAGGATAATCGGCCCAATGCTATTAAATGCCAGCCCGTCATCGCTACCGAAGATATCGCGGCGTGGAGTACAATTTCAGCTGATCTCCATGCCGCCGAGGAATTGATGGCATTAGCTAGAGAGCAAGAAACCAAGGACCCTGAAAGGCAACCTCGCCCCACCATTGGTGGTATCGAAGTTGGCGGCAAAAGACTAGTTGGCTCAGAAGGAAAGGTCATTGAAAAGTCGGTTGTCGCTGGAGGTGGCAAGGACATCTACATTGGCACGGTTGCCAGCAGTGATGGGAAGACGATGACCGAAAAGGAGCTGAAGAAGCTCAACATCAATGATCCCAAGGATGTGGAAAAGATGAAGAGGAATTTGCAGAAACTGGCAGGCAAAAAGGGATGGAGGCTTGAACTAGTGGATACGCCACGTGGAAGAGAATACCGAGGCATTATCGAGGCAGAAGATGAAGATGAACAGGGCTCTCACTCGCACAATTCAAATAAGGGCCAGCAACATGGCGAAGAAGCAGAGCGGGAAGAGGCGAAGGAAGAAGAGAACGCGGGGAGTGAAGAAGTCTACAAGGATGAGTTGTAGATGTCGCCTTGGATCCTTCTTTAGCTAGTTGTATTCCGAGCATTCTTTTCCAGCCTCTCAACTCTGAACAACGTGTCCATCGAGCAAACTGTCAAACCTCCCCTGCCAAAGCCTCGGAGATCCTATGCTTGCCAAAATTGAGAGGGCCACCCTCAAGACACCACTCCCCGCATTCCGATAAGAGCGATAAGCCGCTTGCTTTTGTCGTCATGCATCTCCGCGCCCCGTGGACTTCACCACGCTGCCGGAATGAAGGGTCATCTGCACCTCGGCGACCTGCAGATCGCGAAGAATCCCAACATGACCGATCGTGTTGGCCTCGTTAGCTTTTGGTTGTTAGAATCGCGTTGCCCGATAAGTGACTATGGATAATGTACACGGCGGCGGCATTGCCATTGAAGGGAAAGAGAACATGAACTCGGAGCACTTCTCGCCGTACAGGGCTGATGGAAAACTTGTAGGTCACTCGTTTTCTATGTTCTAAGAGCTAGAATCCCTTATATGGCAATATCTCTGGGAGAGGCTCTGCGCAAGTGGACTGATCATTTCTGGTGTATAGTATGGGTTTGTTTGTGTAGTCACAGGCGCAACGCAACCAGTTGGAAAGGCAATCGTCACTGAGCTTGCAGGTATGACTGGGAATACTCTAAAAAGGTTGTCCAATTTGAAGTCTATGCTCTGACCATTAAACTACTAGCACACGGTGCCGCCTGCATCTACGCCTGCTCTTCAACTCCCGACGAACCATACGCTCAATTGGCAGCAGAAGTGAATAAGGCATACCCGAATACAAAGGTCATTGGATACCCATATAAGATCACCAGCGAAGAGAATACACTGGGCTTGATCGACGATGTGCTGAACTCCTGGGGACGGTACATGACATGAACCTGCTGTAGCATCCAAGACTAACGTATCGCAATTAGGCTCGACGTATGGGTTACATCCTCTGGTCTTCTGGGCCCTCCTTCTATCGCCGAGACCTCCCCATCAGACCTCCGAAAATGCTTTGAAGCAAACTCCATGGCCCCCTTCTTCGCCCTCAAATATGCGCCTCCGGCAATGGCCAAGACAACTCCGAAGGGCAGCTATCCCAACGCTGCACCTAAGGACCAAGCGTACGGCAGCATCATAGTAGTTGGCTCTGTTGCAAGCACATACGGCGGTTGTTGGGGGCCATGCTTCACCATGTCCTCTCACGCCGCTTTGGGGGTTGTACGGGCTGGTGTTTCGGTGCTGAAGGGAAGCGGCATACGGATAAATTGTATCTCGCCTGGTCAGATTGATATTGGCGTTGATCTTAAGGGATTCGATATGCGTGGCATGAGCTCTCAGCTGCCACCGTCGAGCTTACAGGGTCCCGAAGCGCAGAAGGCTATTGTAGGACTTGAACGCGCGGGTCTTCCACAAGAGGTGGGAAGGGTGGCTGGGTTCTTGGCTAGTGGCTTCAGTAGTTATATCACCGGGGCAAATCTGGTGGTTGATGGAGGAGCAAGTGTCATGAATCCGTTGACTGTCCCGATCTAGAGATAGGGTGATTCGTAGACAAGAGCAATGAATGATAAAGACGATTTGAAATGATCTATGAATCCTTGACTGGGGTCCTATCTCGAGCTTTCTGTTGATTGTGAGACTTGCGTAGTCTAGAGTAGCACCGAGACTCACAATCCCACCTCTAATCGAGCAGTCAGCATTGTCCAACGAAAACGCTCTCAGCTCACAACCCGTCCTTATCAACCAAGATTTTAGTCTCTATAGCCATGACTCCAACTCCTACGCCTTCACAAACGCTCACGCCGTCTTCGGTTTCTCTTCCCTCCGCGCTTCTAGCACTTCCCTGGGCGGTAACGCATCTGGTCCAAAGCTCATCGGCAGCAATTCCCCCATTGTCTTAGCTTCATACGCCCCACTAGCATTATGCATAAATATCGGCATATCCAGCTCGCAAAACTCTCGTAGAAACTGCCGACACATGCCGCAGGGACTACAGAAGGCATCCATATCGGTAGCTACCGCGATAGCCTTGAAGCTTCCCAGGCGATGGCCCTGGACTACAGCAGTGGCCATGGCCACGCGCTCGGCGCAGGTGCCGACCGGATACGACGCGTTCTCGACATTGGCGCCGGATATGATGGTAGAGGAGGATTTGAGGAGAATGGCGCAGCCGACGCGGAAGAGGGAGTAGGGGCCTGGTGGGTTGGTGTGTTAGTGAGCTTATCGGACAGTGGTGAATGCGGCGGTATAGACATACAATAAGCCGTTTCGCGTGCTTCAAGGCATTTTGTGGTGAGTGCCTGGATTTCTACGGTGGATAGACCGTGGATGAGAGCGTTGGTCTCTAGGGTTTGCGCTGCGGAGACTTCAGGTGCGATCGTGGACATAGTGAAGGGGGGAACGAGCAAGGTGGGAGAGAGGGGCCTATTAAAGGCCACTCTGCGGACATCAAAACTAGTCCCAATCCGGAGCTAAGCTTATTCACTACGAAGTATGGCTTGTTGCTTGATCCATGTTTGCAATACTCCTTTCCATCATTACATCACTATCTGCGAGGGACAGTGTTAACCGCATAGGTCGCTAATGACTTCACATCTTGTACGTCTAGGTACAATTCAGCATGCTAAATATGGGTCATAGCATAGCTACAGCGTGGTACGCGTCTAGGGGTACTGCATGGTAAGAGTTTTACCAATTGGAGACACCAATTCTGCCTTTTTTGCATGATTCTATCAAACAAACTATTTAACATGACGACGACAAAACAACACTAACTAGAACAATTAGATGGATATACACTCGAGTTGGAGGAGAATCTAAACGCGTCAGTACGATTGGTTCGACCTTGAGAAATCGACAACTACGCAAAGCACGTACCTTCTCAATATATCTAACACCTATCGTAACGCCATCTTCATCCTCGAACTCAGTATCATCGCCAAAGTCTGCATTAGTCTCGTCTAGGCATGTCAGGCATGTGACGACTATTTCTGTGTATTTGTCTCCCATTCGGCTGGGTAACATCTTTGTGGCAAGCTCTACAAGCGCATCTTTTACCAGAGTGGCCTTCTTGACCTCGTCTTCTTCTTGATCCTGCAGAACACCGAGCAGCGGAGATGGAGCAGGATCAGTCGTCTTTTCATCTTGATACACCACGAACGTATCCCACAATCCGATTTCCAATAGGCATACCCCCAGGCTGTAGATGTCATGCTGCATGCTGTACTCATCTTCAGGCTTCAGCCCCTGTCGTCGAGGATGTCGATAGATGTCCTTGTACCAAACGCAGTCTCCAAGACGCATTGTCCGTCCTTCTGCCATCCGAAATTTTTCAAATCCGAGGAGAAACGACGCTGCCAGGGTAGAATTGGGGCTTTCGAATATCAAGACCGTTTCGGGCCGGATGCTTTTGTGGACGAATCCGTAGGTGTGAATGAAGCTGACGGACGTAGCCAGTTGCTGAGCAACCTTGAAGCGCGCGCTCAATGAAAGATCCTGATCTGCTTTGAGTAGAATGCCCCTCAAGCTTTTAGGATGCTGCAGTCCTTCTGGGATATTGAACACGAAATCGAAAGACACTATCTTTTTCTTGGTAGGCTCAAAGACCTTCACGACACCCTTGCATTCAAGTAGGCCGAATGTAAGTGCATCTGCCCGCGAAAGTTTGCGAGCGAGGTCTCTAACATCTTTATTCAGGATGTTTATGTTGACCTCTGGATCACCTGCAACCGAGTCTAGGATCGAGAACTTGCTCGTCGGCGTCCGTTGTATCAATTCGGCCGTAGAAAAAGGGATTCGGGTTCGACTAGCTGAAACGAGACCATTCTCAGGGAGGAAGATCTTGGTCGCAATTTGCGGTTCTTCCTTCAACGAGTCTCTCAAACCTCTTGCAGTCACTATAGAGCCGACTTCAGTTCTGTCGTCCTCTAGTTCTTGATCAATGACAGGACTCGCGACCTTCATTATCAAGAACCAGGACGGATTGAACATCTTCTGCCACGATTCGAACTCCTGAACTGCTTTGTCCAAGCTATCCTTGACTAGAACATACTTCATTTTTCGTATTCCGATCTTGTTTTCCGTTTCACAGTCCTTATTCTTTTTCTTCTGCACTCTTTCAATCTGCGCAACTGCTGCTTCTAATTTGCCAACCAACATTCGCAGGGTTCTGCTTTGTATGTTTTGGAATTCATCGTCTAGGGTGCTCCATATCTTTTGGAGGAACTCAACTTGTTGCCTCGTTCGGTACCAGTGTGCCTCCACTGTCAAAATCCGCTCTTCTACATCCGCTTCCGCGCCTTTGAAGGTTTTGTAGGTTTCGACTAGGAGATTGCCATATCTAGGGGAAACTTGCATTAGTATTGATTAGGTTTCACGTCAGACTATCAAACTTTATATGGAAACTCAACGTACCGAAAGGCCAAGTCAACAGTTGCGACTATGCCCAGGGCCAGTTCCGCCATTCTGCCGTACACCTAGGCAGCAGCTGAGTTGATCACGTGCTGGATATTCGAAAAGCCAAGTAGGCGTAGGGTTAGAGTTCGAACACCTTGAGAGAGCAAACGCTAATAGTCTGTTGTTTTCCTCCTTCAGCAGACTTGTGAGAAGCGTGAAGAGGATCGACCGGCTTCCCGAAAGCTTTTCTGTCGGTACAGTAAAGATACGAATCTAGGTTTGGGGGAAAGGCACAGCTTTATGGTTGCAAGGTCGCGGAAGCGCCACTTTAGAACTGCCCGCAGGCCTGCATACTGATTTGTGGCTTGGCTTACAATGCTGCATGATTTATGCAGCCTCATCACCTGACCCCTCCAAGCGCCCTCAGCCTCGAGACCTCAGCCTACACGCTCCACTTGAGCCTTTAATCTTATCATTTCTGACTTTGAGATCCTCTCTCTCTAATCGCGCTGGTACCTTGATCCTATAAGGGGGCTGTCTTGTATCCCGTATTCATGCCTTCACATCTGCCTTCCGTCGCTGCTTAGGGCATTGAACAGCCTTGCGATAGAAGATTGACATTACCGCGGAATAGGCGTTAGTTTTGATGGCTTCCAAAGCGTAGTCCGAGAACCTAATCAACCGTTCCTAAAATCGTCGATATGCTTGCTTTTTCAGACCTCGTCAGAGATTCCCGGCTGAAAACTCGATTCTCCTCAAAGTACACTCAGCATGTCTACTACGTCTCCGGAGAGACACCGCGACAGAGGAAGGTGAGAAGAGAAGAGCGGTGGGAACGCAGAGAGAGCCT
Organism: Mytilinidion resinicola; assembly: GCF_010093595.1. Taxonomy (NCBI): domain Eukaryota; kingdom Fungi; phylum Ascomycota; class Dothideomycetes; order Mytilinidiales; family Mytilinidiaceae; genus Mytilinidion; species Mytilinidion resinicola. Next base: position 688,414 of record NW_022985451.1, on the reverse strand, counting down.
CGGATCAGGCTCCTTTGGAACAGTATGGCTTGAAAAGCTCACGGCCGAGCATGCCAGATATCGAGCAGTCAAGGAGATCCGTAAGATTCAGCGCGGCTCGAACACGATTAGCTACGGTCGTGAGCTCGAGGCTATTGCTAAATTCTCTCATGAAAAGGTTAGTATCTTGTCACGATAGCCTCACATCATCTTGCTATGCTAACATCATGGAAACTAGTACGAACTTTGCTTTGTCAAGTCGTACGGATGGTACGAAAATGATGCTAGTGTCTTCATTGCTATGGAGTACTTTCCAAACGGGGATCTTCAAAGCTATCTGTCCTCGCCTCTGCCAGAGAAAGAAGTTCAGCAGATAACTTTCCAAATTTTGGAGGCGTTATCCTTCATGCATGAGAACGGCTTCGCCCACCGCGACCTGAAGCCATCTGTAAGATTACCATGGCTTTTCCTCGTTTCTAATGGCTAAATTCTTCTCCAGAATATTTTAGTGAAGTCCAAAAGCCCGGACTGGTGGGTCAAAGTCGGAGATTTTGGAATCTCAAAGCGAGCAGAAGACGGCCTCACAGCTCTACGAACGTTTAGCGGCACTCCCGGATTCCTTGCACCAGAGCTCTTGGTTCAAAATGGCCTTCTCGACTCCAATGAGCTTAAATTCGGAAACGAGTATACGACAGCTGTAGATATATGGGCACTAGGCGAGATTGTATTCCGTGCTCTCACAGGTCAAGCGCCGTTTGCCAGGTCATTGGGCGCATATATTAGAGGAACCTCCCCATTTCCCGTTGAGATGATGCTGTCAAATGATATCAGCGGAGAGGGTTGCGACTTCGTCAAAAGCTTGATGGCTCCGCTGCCTAAAGATCGCCCGACTGCGCCAATAGCGGAAGAACACACTTGGATGGAGTCTCTGAGACCTTCATCTCCACGATCTTCGGTAGAATTCGAGAGGTAACTCAGTTCAACAAAGATCTCGTCTTAAGTATTTTTTTTTTTTTAACATATTTCAGGTCCGAGCCTCCATCCAGTCCAGCCATCCTCGCTGTCTCTTTGGAGAAGTCAACCACTAACCAAACGAATCCCACGTGGCTTAATGAAGCCTCCGGATGCTGGAGCACCATAGACGGAGCAGCACCCGATATTGTGCTATCAGATATGGCAACTAGTACCAACGATCCGCAAGCTGTGCGGCCTCGGCCCGGAAACAGTGACGGGTCCAATGTGATGATTCATGACAAGACGCTCATTTTGATGCAGCACCGGGGGGAAATTTCCGATACGAGCAACTTGATATCGAAGGCCAAATCCTCGATAGAGCGTCGGCCAGGCAAAGATGTTGTGCGAGACACGCTTGAGAAAACACCCGAATTGGATGAAGCTATCATCAGAGACCTGAAGGGGGGGCCTTCAGAAGGTGATATGGCGAACGATGATTGTCAGAGACAAGACAGAGATCGCGCGGTTATAGCCCGAATAAGACGAGAGAATGATGCTAGCATCGGCGGGATCTCTCTCGTTGCAGCAGCAAGGGCTCTCGGGAGTTCTGGAAAGGCTAGGGAGAATGCAAGAGAAGTGATCAATGACGTAAGCAAGGACAAGGGTAAAGGAAACAAGAAGGAAGGACAAAAGTCTAGTCCTAGAAACCAGGAACGGAAAACGGAAAAAGAGGCGAAACGTCGTTCAGTTCGTTCAGTTCGTTCTGCTGAGGAAGAGGTTGAACAACGCCGCAAGCGCCGTGACTCACATCGGCCATCTGACAGTAAAAAGAAGGACGAATCTCGGCGAAAGGCTCCCGCAGAGGCGGAGAAGGAAAGGATCGAGACTGAGGAAGAATGGAGGATTAGACGTGAAGAACGGAGCATTAGACGTGAAGCGCGCAAGGCCGCGATGAGAGCCGAGGCAGAGACAGCTAAGGCTGAAGAAGAGCGCATTGCAAATGAGATAGCCGAAAGGCACGCGCGTTATGAGGCCAGAAGGAAGGCAAGGCAGCTTGAAGCTGCAAAACGTAAAGAAGAGGAAGAGGCGGCACAACGAGAGCGTGAAGAAGAGGAGAAAGTGGAATTACGGCCACGGATCCGGCGTATATGGTTCCCGGGTCACCATATGCAAATCCGGTGAAACCGCTGAGTCTTTCGTATTGTCAGATGAAATGGGGTCTGAACTTTGTGTGTTGAACTTGACCGAAGAAAACTTAGCGGCAAAACGCGAGTGGAACAGAAAAAAGAAAAGCGCTACACCTCCACCAGGAACGGCCAAAGCCAAAACAGACAGCGGTGGGTATCGTGTGACGCTGAGACGCTTGACCGAAGAGGAGGCAGCTGCGGAACGAAAGTGAGCGCGAAAGCTGCGAAGAGCCAAAGCCGGCGTCGTGAGCTCGTCAAGTACAAGCTGATTGTAATTGATCTCCCGAGCTGTCTTTTACAGAATCTCCTTCATTGCAGTATTTCATGTCTCAGGTTTTTTTTTATGCAGAAGGCCCTGGACTTTCTTGAGTAGTCGAGATTGCTGGAGGCGAAGAATTGGGCATGAACAAGAGCATCGTAGCACGGCGAATCAATTCCACGACCTTTCACATGTCAATATTATTGTTATCTTTTGATGTCTATTGAGTTTTTAACCTATTTTAGATGTATCTAGTTTAAGCGTTTCTTTAATACTATCTTCTAAGAGCTCACTTTCTAAGAGCTTTGACTCTAATTCCATTATCCGATTCCGCTTTCAGCAAATAGGCATTGCCTGCATATTTAAGGATACTAGAGATGATTCATTGCAAGCTGATGTATACAAGCACATTTATTCTTGATCAACTAGTCCCTCGCCCACGATGCCACTACACTTCTCGTCGCCTCATGCCAACTTGCAACCCCAGTGGCTTCCTCAAAAACCCCTCCCGCGTCTCCAACTCTCCCTGCCTCAGCTCAAACTCATACCGCCGGAAGACTGTTGATACAATAAGCATCAATTCCATCTCCGCAACGTTTCGGCCCACACAGGCACGCGGGCCGTAGCTGAATGGGATGAAGGCGGCTTTCTGCGCCTCTGTAGCAGTAGCCCAGCGCTCTGGGCGGAAGACTTCAGCGTCGGCGCCCCAGATGGCGGTGCTGTGATGGATCGTGTACGCGGGTACAGAAAGAACGGTGAATTGCGGGAAGTGGTGGCCGCAGACGGTGATCCCTGGTCCGGGGGGGATCTGGCGAGGGAGGCCGAGGGAAGATGTTGAGTGGATCCGCATTGTTTCTTTGATCACGGCATCAAGACTACGTTTCTATGATTAGCTGAATGTAGTAGTGGAGTAGTAAGGTGAAGACTAAAAGCAACGTACTAGAGCAGGTCCTTCACCATGGCGAACTCGGGAACCATATCTACATCTGGAATGGCCTGGTCTAGCTCTTCTTGGAGTTTCTTTATCACCTCTGGGTGTTTCAGGCAGTGGTACAGCAGCGCACAGCTCGTGTTGCTCGTCGTGTCGCTGCCAGCAATGAGCTGGGTGAGTGCTTCAGCGGTCAATTCCTCACGGCAGAGCTTCTGGCCTCGTTCATCGCGGCCCTCCATGAGCCGGGCGAGTAAATCGACGCGTTTGGTCTCAGGTGCAGCCAAACGGGCGTTGACGCGAGCCGTTGCGATGCCAGCTAGATTTTCGATTGCCTTCATTCCTTGTGAGAAGAACGGATCGGGAAAGTGTTTAGCGTAGGGCTTAATCTGAGGGAGACAACCAATAGTCCTAATTCAATCAGCTAATATATTCATTGAAGAAACGACAGTCGACATACCCGGATACCTCACCACGCCGGTTCAGCACTTCGATAGCTGGAGCGAACGTTGGCGGCGAATCAGGCGTCAAGCGAACCTCTGCGAAATCCTTCCCTTCTTTTAGCATTCCAAAAGGAGCACCGAATGCTAGGTCGCCAATGATGTCGAAAGCGAGGTAGTTGAACCAGTTCAACGCATCCATGTGCTCATACCCGCCTTTTGCCGACGCTGCCATGCGGTCCCATTGCTGGACCAGTTCCTCGAGGTTATGGTGCATGTACTGCTCAAACTGGCCAACCGACTTGGCACTGAAGGTATGAGCGACGGTCTTGCGTTTCCGGGTATGCTCAGCGCGGTCACGGGTATTGAAGAGCCCGCGCTGGATGGAGACGAAGGCATCATAGTACTCGCTGAAGAACAAGTCAGAAACGCCCCATGTCTTCGTATAGAGTATAATACCTCTTTAGAAAACCGTTTCCGTGTCCGTATATGATTGGGATCGCATCCGCGTCCGCAACTGAGATATGATGGGGCTGGATGCGGACCAGTGTGCCGTACTTCTTATGTGCGTCGTCAACAGCGAGGTATCGCTTTCCTTGACGGCATTGATAGAGCAACCAGAGGTTTGTCCATGCCGCAGGGAACGGGCCTGGTATATCTCTGATTTGCCAATTGCGGATGTATGGAAGGAGATAGTAAAGAACTGGAACTGCCAAGAGGGAGTACCAAGTGAACAGGAAGGATAGAAACATATTGGCGGGTTGTGTTCCTTCGTGACTAGTTGATTGAAGATATGTGAAGGCGAACGTGTCAGTCTTATATTAGCTTATGCCTGTTTTAGAGGAGTGAAAGATTCCAATATCAGCGCTAAGCTCCGCGAAGCCGATCCCCCTCGCCCAATCGCAACAGTCGATCAAGGTTGCTGAGAAGCCGATATTTCCAGCCGCTCTGGTCCAGCCTCCAACCCCGCGATCGAAAGTGACGTTGTGGAGATAACTCGGGGTCAGCGGTCAGAAAAAGCGCTACCGTGCGGTCGCTGAATTAGTTCCTGGAGCGGGTGTGGGGAAGAATCTCTTGGCGTAGAGAGGCGCGGCTTGCACGTGACCTCGTGGTTTTTTAGGTCACTGATCATGGGCTAATCCTCTAGACGTTAAACGAAAGAGGCATTGTTGTCATTAAGATCTGAAATAGCTCGCTTTGTGCCATGTCTATCTACATTCAAGCGAAAGTAGCACATAATATGATCAACCTTGATTCAGCGTCAAACGTGATAGATGATTGTATTGTCCTAGACCTCCGGGTCCCCTCGCCGATTTTGGAACTTTCACGTCTTTCACGAATTGCGGCAACAGGGCCACCCAACGACTCTACAGGTGGCTCAAAATACCAAAGGCACATCTTGTTGCGATCCCTGAAGGTCTGTTGAGGTACTTTTGACAGTTGCAGGAAAGCGCAGATATAAGGCTTCGACACGTGTCAGTCCCGAGAAAACTGCCGACGGTCAGACAATGCCGATATATTTCCCGAACTTCGATCATCAATGTTTGCCCCTCAACTCCCTCACCTGTGCCTGTTAGCAGAGGACACAAGCATACAAGGGTAGCGTCAAGGTCAACTTACCAGTGCCGGCGTACGCAGGCGTACCCAGGTCCTCTCGCCCTGTTTAAGGTGTAAATTGCCTTCATCATCCTGCCACTGTAACACTTCCCCCTCGCGCTCATTCAACGGACTATAGAGGCTGTCAAACTGGAGGAGCTGGCGGTGTTCGTAAGATCGGACGATTTCAGCAAGACACGCGGGCCCATCAATTTCGTAGGCTTCAAGGGTGTCTGGGTGTAATAAGTATCGCATCGTCAGGTCTGGCGGGCTGTGCAGGTCTGGCGGGCGGCGCAGGTTTGCCATCCGGTCCGGTGAATCCGGTGAATCGGGAGGATAAGACAATTTGAAAAAAAGGTCCTCGACTGCCCGAAATACACGCCAAAGGCCCAATAGGTGCTTCAGTTCCTCCCGCGTGTCCAAGGATGCCAGGAAAATCTTTGCGCGATGGTACTCGCAGTACTTGATCCAGTGTTTCTTCAACTTGGCATTGAGCTGTTCGAATAGATGGTGATGCTCCGCTTCCAATGCCACATGTGCCATTGGGCTTGGTTGCTTTGTTTCAGTAAAGTCCCATATAGGAACCGACCCTATGTTGAAATTGCGGGAGTTTGCAAAATTCCATTTGATGATGGAAGTGAAAACTTCCAATTCTTTCAGAAGAAGGGAGTCGGGAACGGCGGGGGCATTTCCTGTCGCAAGAGACCTCCAACTCTTCTGGTAATCGGCATAAATGGTATCTTCTGGGTAGTCGTAGTTTTTGTCGCTACCTCGGTATCCGTGTGGCAAAATACTAACGGGTTTGTGAGAGGGATCGGGAGAAAGCTTCCAAGTCTAGCTATCCCATAAATGGACGACGACGTTTTCTAGGACAGCACTTCTCAGGCTACGCCAGGATTTGAGCGGTTTCAAAGTGAAAATGGCGGCAGCAATGATCTCTTCCCTGTCCCAAGTGGTGCGCAGAGTTTGAACATGGGGCTGAACCCGTACGCTTCGAAGGTGAGGAGCAGCCGCGAGAAGCTGCTGCACTCGACGGATGTTGTAGCGGAGGCGGTATAGCGTCAAGTCTTCCCAGAGTTGATCGTCCAGATACCCAGTTTGTGTGAAGACCAAAATACCCAATTCAACACATTGTATGTTCTGAAGTACAGTAGTTGGAAGTAAGCAAGTTGGAAACATTGACAGCCCCTGGTCTGCTGACGTATAGTGGTTAACATGGTAGGTTTTGCCTAAAGCCTGAACTTGATTGCCTGTGATTTCTAACAGTGAGTGGGAGCTCGCCATACAGGACGCTCTCAGCCTCCTGTGATATCTGCTTGTTGACTACCAAGACGCTGGTGTTGACATGCCCTTGATTATGATGTTGATTCTCAGAGAAGATCGACCTAAAGGTGCAAGTGTAAGCAAGTGCTCACAAATAAGGGTATTCACAGTGCTTCGCTATAGGTTTGCGCTCAATCTTTTGCCACTCCTATCAGCGGTTTCGGTTTTTCTGCGGAAAGAAGACATCGGCCTTTGATAGTAAGCTCAGGCTTGTGAAGTTCAGATCTTCGAAACTGGATCGAGGTATTGCACACAGTGGCAAAGTAGTGTACATAGACTTATGACGATGCAGTGTACGAGACGACCTACTTTCTGGTATTTAGGAACAAGTAACGTATAATCATTAGTCGGAGCTCGACCGGTATCTGGAGTAAATAGCAAGGAAAGGGATTAGGCGCCTCCGCATGCTTGCTGCACAACAGCCAGCGAACTGGCAGAAGCTCGAGTGGGCATCGACATTCTTCTCCGCATAATTCGATGGCTCTGCAATATATTGCTCTGGAGCCACAGTCGATGCGTTGGGTGCATGTTGGCGCTCAGCCTGGCCTGGGAGTCCTCGCCTTGCGGGAGCATCGCTGACCGTCCTTTTTCGTGGCAGAGCAGATGTTGGAGAGCTCGGCGTCTTTGGGGTCATACAGGACACAATCTCGAGTATGATCGCCCTTGCTGTTCTTCTTTTGGCATTTAGCATTCGCCATGGCTGGGTGAGTGGAATAGGATTGAGGGAGTGAGAGAATCAAAAGAATGATATGAGTGTGGAATATCACAGGTACATGATTCTATTAAAAATGTGCGTGTCTGCCTTAGAATAGAATAAGCGGATGGCAGTACCGTTGGTTTCTCCTCTGTCGACCCACGGTTCTCCCCGTTGTAACACCCGTCTGGTATATACATGCCAAGTGTTGTCAGTCTACGAGTTGATGTCCAGGTACCACTTGGGTATGCAGCGCGTCTCGTCACAGAAGAGTCGCGTTTGGGCAGGCCTCGGCTCTTTTCTCCTCATCTGTTCTACAAACAACATCATGTAACATCGAAAGTCGTCCCGCAGATGCCCAGTGGAACATTCCTCCATGGCACCTAGTTCATTAACAGGTACTCATGTCATTGCCCAGACCTCGCGGGACCTTGGGGTCGCTGTCATTTTCGGACTCGTTGGAGTTTCCCTCTCTGACATCGCAGAATGAGCCATCAATCTAGGCATACGATTCATCGGCTTCCGCAACGAGCAGGCAGCGAGCTGTGCAGCCACTGCATATGAGTACTTGACTGGCAAGCCCGGACTATGTCTGGTCGTTGGCGGACCGGGCATCTTTCACGCAATTGCAGGAGTAAGCAGTCGTGCCTCGACGTCTACTCGCTCGACACTGAACAGGTCCCTAGCTGAACTAGAAAGTGCATTTTCGCTAACTCTGGATCAAGTCGGAACTCATCAGCTAACTGTTCCCCTCTATTGCTTCTCGGTGGTTCTAGTGAGACCTATCTCGTCGGCAAACGCGCCTTTCAGGAGCTCCACGCTATATCCCTCCTCACATCCCACACAAAGCTCTCAATACGACCAACAAACCTCGCTGCTACACCCCAAGCCATAGCAAATGCATACAGATGTTCATGGTATGGAAGGCCAGGAACTGGTTTCGTGGGCCTGCCTGCGGACTTGGATCCTGTCGAGTCTCCCAAGGACATTGATGCTGTAGAACAGGTACCACCGCCTCCAGCTATTGGCGTGTGCAGATAGACATATCTTCCGAAGAGATTGGACGAAATAACGGTCACGCTGACTTGGGAATTGTGGGCGATGTTAGTATCGTAGTCCCACGGCTATTGCTTCACTTAACAAATTGGCACTTCGATGCCTCCTCCGATTTTGTCATGGTCTACCTAAAGTGCAGAAAAAGAATAAAGTTAAAGCTGCTGTAGTTGCTGCAGTTGCTGCCGATTCAACAGTTCCTCTCTCTTATGCACATACCTTCGATGTGATTAAAACTGCTCTCCACTCAGTTTCGCCACCCTAGGAGGATGGTATCGTCTACGTTTCCGAGGGATCGAATACCATGGACATCTCTAAGTCTGTCTTCCCGATAGAGCGCCCTCGCCTCAGACTAGATGCAGGCTCCTATGCCACCATGGGCGCTGGCCTTGGGTATGCCATTGCTGCATGAAGCATACAATGGGATAGCTGCGGAAGCTAAATTCGGTTCAACTACATGGAAGAAATTTGTGGCAATCGAGGGCGATAGTGCTTTCGGATTCAGCGGCATGGATGTCGAAACAATGGCACGGTTTCAAATGGACGTTTTGATCTTCGTCATCAACAATGGTGGTATCTACTTCGGCGGCTCCAACTCGGCCAAGGACTGGCTCCAGCGACAAGCGATGACTGTGTGTGGTGCAAGTGGTCCAGGAGTACTTCGAAGCTGGGCACTAGACTGGGAAGTCTGGTATGAGAAGATCGCAGAAGCATGCGGCGGCAAGGGGTTCCTCTTACGGACGCCCGAGGAGTTGCGCAAGGCTCCGATCGAGGGATTTCACGCAAAGGCTCCCTGCATCGTGAATGTCATTATTCAAAGTGGTAAGGTAGGAAAGCCCGTAAGTCAAATGTTATGGACGTTCACGATGCTGGATTTTTTGACTCATCTTATCATAGAACTTTAGTTGGCAATCAAGCTCAAGGAAGAAAGAAAATTCTCAACGGTCATCAAAAAGAACCTCGAAGTTTTGAAGAGTTCAGTAGTAGTATCCAAGCTGCCGAGGTCTCTTCGCTATAACTATTCCTTCGCTGATAATACCACTCTACCGATTCAGTATATCGATGTAATTTTCAACTGAATGAGATTTGAAGGTTTTAAGTAAAGCAAGCAAATAGCAAAGCACGATCATCTACCTGCTATGCAAGCAAGCCAAGATGTCCCTTAGATCAACATCCCAGTCTGATATTATAGATAGAGCTGAGCTGATTATCCTATAGACTATGTGTGATCTGGACACGGTAATCCCGCAAAGTCGGAAGCGAAACCCCTAGGAACCATGGTAGCACCTCTACCGCTCCACGCATGAAACTCTAATATCTCCCATGGGATATGAGTGGATCTGCGAACTCTGGTGCCTCTAAAGGAAGTCAGAGCGCACCTTCAGAGTGCACCTGAATTTTCCGTATATGAAGGCGATGCACCCCCATGTCGCCACGTCTTCTCCATACCTCAGCAACTATACTTCTACCAACACACCACTACGCACTCCCCAAACTCAGTAAAAATTCATAAAGACGTACTGCCGACCCACCACTAGCTCTACACCGCAGTTACACTACTACGCTCTTACAATACTTTCACAAAACCCCCTCAAAGCCTCAGCACTTCTGAGCAAAACCTCTACAGTCCCACAAATATGTCTTCCGCCACCACCGAGACGACTGTATGTCAAGTCCGCCACAAATGGGACTTCCTCGCCGTTGGCACCGACCGCATTGCCCCCTTTGACCCAGACGAGCAATGCACCATTTGCCAAGATTCTTGTGTAGTCACGGAAAACGAAAACCCTACTGTGCGCATCAGGCAGTGTGGACACTTCTTCCACAAACTTTGCTTGACCGGCTGGCTGGACGAGAACCCATCGTGCCCTAACTGTCGGAAAAAGTTGTTCAACGGCCGCACGGGTGAACAAAGGCGGGGTTTGGTGTCGGCCTTGTTCTCTAATGCCGGCCCCCAGACTCCGCAGGGTTTTGTTGAGATATTGGAAGCTCTTCCAGAGAGCTTCATCCTTGAGTTTCACAGTGAGTTTATGGATTTGGAGTTTGAGTTTGGGGAAAACGATTCGGTGGAAGTGGAGGAAGGGGAACCAGTAGTGGAGAGAGAGGAACTGGACTTGGAGAGAGGGGAACCGGAACTGTTGGAGAGGGTCGAACTGGCATTTGAGAGATGGGGACTGGAGCTGGGGAGAGTGGGACAGGAAGTTGAGAGATGGGGACGGGAGCTGGGGAGAGTGGGACTGAATTTTGAGAGATGGGGACTGGAGTTGGAGACAGAGGAACTGGAATTGGACGGTGTCACAGTGGAAGTGGAGAGAGAAGGACTGGAAATGGAGGAAGAGGAACTAGAAGAGGATCGTGAGGAAGTTATATGGTATTGAGCGCAAGACGGCGGTGGTGATGGATTTTTAGAGGAGACAGCGCCTGGAATTCACAGATCTACCATTTGGGGTATAGATGTTAAGATGTCAATCCCTGGAGATATATCCAAGTGCCTGGGAACGCAATGTATTTTACTATCTTGAACTGTGTCAACTTGAAACTGCAGCACGTGCTCTTGCATCGTTCCTGGAATGGCAAGGTTTGGCGGCTGGGCATTGCAGGGGATGGAGTCCTTCAGGCTTCAGTATCGCTTTTCCATAGTCTTAACACACCTCGACTCACCCACTTTAGAAGACGCTCCTCTGCTTCCCCTTCACCAAACACTCATCGTCGATATTGCCATGGCTGCCCCAATCGACGGTCTTCCTACAGAGCTTTTTCTTGAAGTCACACGTTACCTTCGCCATGGGGACCTTTTTCAATTGATGCAAGTATGCAAGAAATGCCACCAGATTGTGGAACCAATTCTCTGGACCAAAGTCGAGCTTCATAGACCGTCGTATCATGAGGACTACGCGTATCCCCATTGGAATACGGACGCCAGATGCGAGGAGCGGCCTTATATGCATCTAGCAGAGATAGGGCCCACAGATTATCATTATCTCGACAGTCGTCATGCAGACGTTGCGAGGGTCTTTCTCACGAGGTTTGAAAATATTGAGAAAGACGGGTCAGAACGATTAAGACGCCTGGCTTCTCAGGTACGGTGGCTTTGCCTGCACGTGGATCCGTATGAGGATGGCTACATGAACCGCAATTGCTGGAACGTCTTCATGATGTTCACCAATCTGGAATATCTAGAAGTGGATGCCGCGTGGGCCGCATTGGAACCATTTCACTCTGATGCGCAGCCACTAGCTAAACTCCGCACTGTAAAACTTAGGGGGTATGTTCCACGCGAATTTGTCCAGTACTTATGTCAACGACCGTCTCACATCGTCGATCTTGAGCTTGCTTTGCTGGATAACCCAGTCGGTGGTACCTTGCCTTACAAACGGACGAACCCTCCACCCAAAGCATTAAAACCTCCAGAGGACTATGAAGGGATGACTGAGGAAGAGATCGGTGCTTTCGACGACGTGGAGGAATTCGACGAGGAACAAATAGCCCCTCGTCCGCTCTGCTGGATGCCAGAAGGCTTAGGCTCTCAATTTACCGTGTTAACGCGACTTTGGCTGTGTAAACCTGGCGAACCCGCCTTCGATATCGATAGTTGGCATAGTGCTTACTACTCGGCGCTCTCAGACAAGCGGGCATTAGAAACCTGGGCCTCGATCATCCGTACCGCTAGGGCAACAATTGTCTACCTCACCCTCGAGGATCGTCTGTCAGTCGAAGAGATCGAGGTGGAAAGTACAGACAGCGACGAATTCATGCAATATTATAGCCATGGACTCAGCTATCACAGATTTGTCGCAATCGTTTTGCCTGTTCTGATGGAAGAGGCGCAATGGCCTTCACTCAAGCAGCTGCAACTGTATGGGATCGAAATTCACGACTCGACACATAGCCGCGATAGGCATCCACATGTCGACATAAGAAGCAAGCTACGGCAGAGACATCCACATGCTAAGGTAGAAACCTATCTTGGAAGGAGAATGACCTTCGATCATGCAACCGGGGAAGTCAACATGTACCGAGGTGATGGGATTGGGTGGGATGGTTTGGATGAACATGTATGATGGTGGTAATCCAGCGGTCATGAAGCAGATGAGCTTATTCTTCAATTCATGAAAGTCTAGTCTTCTCATACACTTTCTCAACACCGACACAGATGTTTTAGCGCATAATTATTCTAATAGAATGGGTTTACATCTTGTTCGACCAACAATGTCGATGTTAATCCTAGAAGCAGTTACACGAGCTTCCCATAGCTGGGAGATTATATAATATTCTCGTTTCTTTTCCTTTCCTTAGCCGTTGACCACCGCTCCTGAAAAGGTAAATTCATGCAATCTAGCTCCTAAGGAACAATCTCGTAGGCTCAGTCCCAACCTGTGCCGGACTTTCCACCTGCAGCTTTCACTCCCCTCGCCGTTGAGTCCTTATCCAAGTTATACTCATATCCCATGGGCACGTCAATCAGCCTCGACGTGATCCTAGCAGCCTCATAACTCATCTCCACCTCTTTCTTTCCTCTCGGTTTCATCTCCGCCTCATACGTATCAATCGCGTCCTTCAGCGTCGACTCACCTTTCACAACGGAGACAACGGCGTCTACTATACAACTTGCATCCTGCACTGCATTATTCAACCCCTGACCCCGATTGGGAACCATACTATGCGCCGCATCTCCAGCGAGCGTGAGCCGTCCGCCGAGGTTGTCCCAATATCTGGGCGCCCACTGTTTCAATGCGTCAATCGGAGGGACGGCAGAATCATCAATGTTCAGCACAGCGGTACGGAACGGCTCGCAGAAATTCGCCGCCTTCTCTTTCCAGAAATGCGCTCGCGCCATTGGATCTTCGAGGTCTTTAGTCGATGGCGGGCCAGCCCACGATCTGTTCCTATCAGCACACGGCCATCCATCTTTCGAAGGCGAGCGACACAGACATGAAATTCTGGAACCTCCACCCCGCCGGGTCCGGATCCGCCGTATCTATCGCCGCGAGGAAAGCCACACACTTCTCCCCCGGATGATACCCCAGCTGCACAATCGGATGCACGCTTCTCAGAAACCGCGCCTGCTCCGCCGTATACTTCGCCTCTGAGAAATTCATCATCGTAAACGGCGTCTCCTCTGACCTCGCGGCCTCAACGCCCAGCAGCACTTCCCGGACTCTGGAGCGTCCCCCATCACTACCAACGAGCAGTTGTCCTACCTCTTCAGACCCGTCCTCGAAGACAGCCGTCACACCCCCCTCGCCCACTCGTACGTCCGCCAGCCGCTTCTCCCACCGCACATCCACGCCCTCGATCAGGAAGTTCCGTAGTTTCCGCCGCGAGACGCGCACGAGGTTCTCGCCGACCGACCGGCCCACGACTTCGCCCGTCTGGATGTTCATCCGCTTCGGTGGCTCCGAGTAGTCGTAGTGCGGGTCGACGCGGGGTTCGTGGATGCGGGCTTGGAGCTCAGGCGGGAGGGTTTTGAGCAGGTAGGGCGTGCCCCAGTGGAGCAACATGCCCCAGTCTCGGGACTCGAGGTTCTGGGGCTGCCGTTCGAAGACGGTGCAGGGGATGCTGGCTTTTTTGAGGCCTTGGGCGATGGCGAGGCCGCTGGGGCCGGCGCCGATTACTAGGACGCGGGGGTTTGGGTTTGGGGATGTCATTGTTGGAGATGAGGCTTTGGGAAGGGAATGTGGTGGCGGAGGGCGAGTACGAGTGACTTGAATCTATAAGGCCGGACCATATTTGAAGGCGATGGTGGTTGCTGGAAGACGCGAGGTAAGCAATGACGCGTGAAGCTATGCAGAAAAGGTCAAGCGTTTCGACATCCATTCAATAAGTGAGACGTCTGGCGGGTTGCCTAACGAAAGAACCACGGAGTATCCTGTCATGGTAAGCACGATCCTACCCTCTGTACAGGCGATTGAACTCGACAGTACGTAAAACGAAGCTGTGGGTCTAACTCAACAGCCTTCTACGGTAGAGCTAACGGTCGCGACAACGTGCTCCTCTGATGAAGTCGGAGACGTGATGTGATGTGATGCAAAACCACGATGCAAAACCCCTCATGTCGCCTCAGCGAAGAACTCTTCTTCAACCACCCGCACCAGGCGAGTCAGTCAATGAAAAGTCGCAAGACAAAGCGGACCAGCAAAAATTACGCCGGTGAAGCCCCCGAGGGAGATTCATGACAGCCCGTCGCCACGTTGTGCAATGCAGGACAGTCTGCTAGGTGGACCGAATTCATGAGCTCAGCCACCCCAACAAGGTCTGTGAAGATTGTTAGCTGTGATGCGAACCAAGCAGGAGAGGAAGAGGAGGCTTACAAGTATGGAATTCGTGCGAAGGAGCCCGAGGGGGGGGGTGGCTATATACCGAGCGAAATGACGCCAAGGCGCTAGCGGCCAGCGTATCGAAAGCCGTGGCAGGTCATGGAATCGCTGCTGCCTGGAGCCTGCGCGGGTCCAGAGTGAGGAGGCTGGTGAGGTCCGTGGGTTGAAAAGTGGCCACTCCCAGGGGCTGATATCACGTGAGTCAGATTCTGCTCGAGAATACCTTCGTATTTTTGTGTAAGAGGTCCCACTCATCCTATTGTAGGCTATATACTTTGTCTACTGCTTTCAATATATACCAAGACATTGAAGCAATTGAAGCATTACAAGTAGCCGAAGTAGCATATCACAGTCCGTCTGCATACTCAAACCCATGTTTCTGTCAATACACCGACGCACTACACGCAGTCGCAGAAGACTCTACGCAGAGTTTCAGCTAGTCACTATATCCGCAGTCTTCATCACGTAGTAAATCATCAATTGTAGTATACACCTAATGCCCATGAGAAGGCCCCCAAGACACCGCATAATCTCATCTCCTTTTCCAAAGCATATCCTGCCTTAGAGCTGCGACAGCCATAGCCGCAGCCAACTGGGCCCGCCTTCCATCAGCGCCCAAGAAAAGTCCCATCTTAGAGCTGCGACAGCCATAGCCGCAGCCAACCATCAACGCCAAGAAAAAAGAAGACGCTTACCTGTTAGCTGTACTCGCCAGCCTGACAGTGCCACCCTCACCCCCGTCATCCTCATCCTCGTCACCTCCGTCCCCGCTAGAGCTACCGAGTCCACCATCATCACCATCGCCAATACCGAGTCGTTTGACTGCAGAAAAGGCTTGATGCGTCACGTGCAGCGCGTTGTACATTTCCCACGTCGATCTGCGAATCTCCTTGGCCATCAAATCGGGATCCGTGTCGCTAGCTAGAACCTCCGGATCTGGGCCTCGGGGAATAGGGAAATTGACTGTCAGCCTGCCACCAGGACCAGGAGGGGCACGGAGGCCATTTCGCGGCGGCGCAGAGGCCATGCCTGGCTGGGTCAGGGTGTCCAGGATTGTCTCAGACGATGCGTGAGGAAAGTCGTCCAAGTCGGATGGGAGATTAGCGATATCATTGTCCTGGCTCGGCGAGCGACGAGGGCGGCGTGGAGGCCATTGACTGAGATCACCAGTCGTCAAGGCTTCAATCTGGTCCCATAGCTCGTCCAACGATTCGTCGTCGTCTGCAGAAAGATCGGTATTGTAGGATGGTGGCGGGCTAGAAGTTGAGTACTCCGAGTCATAAGCTGCATTGTGGTTCCATGTATCCCAGGCCGATGGCTGATGATGGGATTGATGTGGGCGTTGCCGGATATTGCTAGGAGGCGGTTTCATGTCTTGCTGGGAGACTGACGCGCCTCGTGTGTGAAGACTACCGTGATACGATGATTGGTCCTGGTCCGAGCCGTATCCATGTTCGGGATCTTCGTCACTAGGTGTCAAAAGACCCAAGACCTGCTGCATAGGCTCAGATTGAGTTGGGCGATGGAACGACGCCCGGTTGTTGGTGGAAGTGCGCTTGACCTGATCTTCTAGATTGAATGGATTCTCATTGGTGGCATCTGCGTCAGTCGCGGAGTTCGCGGTCGAAGGTCGCTGGGATTCTGCTATGTAGGCCATATCAAGATCAATCATGGACGTTCGTAGTGGCGACTCTGGAGCTGAGCTAAGCTGAAAATCTTCAAATGCAGCACCAATGGGCTCCGTTGCAACGTGGCGTAGCTGTGGTCGAAATCCAGCTCCAAGAGTAGGTGACGCATGAAGAGTAGGACCTTGGTCGGACATACTGCTGACTTGCGCGTCTGGCTCTCTGGCCGGAAAGACAAAATCACGGGTCGTCCGACGATTGTGATCCAGAGGGGCCGTGAGGATAGGAAGACTCAAGTCTTCTGGTGGCTTAGGGTCCTCTTCGGGTTCCACCTTTGGGAACGTCCATTCGATTGTCTGACGATTTATGTTCTCTTCTCTCGGCTTTGGTAGTTTCCATTCTTTCGTTGTTCGTCGCGCGGTAATCTCCTCTTGGGCCATAGTAAAATTCCAATCCTGTGTTGCCCGTCGCGCTGTTTGATCTTGGTCATAGTAGTTGTACTGCTCTTCTTCTTCCTCATCGAGCTCCCGAATCGTTCGCCCTCTAGCTTTTAGAGTAGGAATCTCTCCTAGGTCAATAGGCGGCCCTTCCCTGACGACGGGTGCCGCAAAGTCAAGATCGATAACAGTTTCTCGGTTTGGAACTCCGGGATTGAAGTCGCGAAGAATAAGGTCCGAAGGAGGTCGCTCAGATGTGATGCTGTTTCTGTACGGTGTTAAATTAGGATCAAAGATACGATCCAGTCTCTTCTTTCCACGCTCCGCTGCCTGTTCCTGGTGGCGTTGGAGGAGCTGTCCGAACCGGTCGTCGGGGTCTGGTTTGGGTAGCTTGTACCTGGTGATGGTTTGTTGCGCAGAACCGGTACCGAATGGGTCAGATAACGAATAACGAGAGTATCGGCGGTCGAATTCATCTGTGGTGCTGAAGTTCCAATCATCCTCATCTTCGTCCTCGTCATGAGGCTCAAGGGGGTCCGGAGCCTGGGCGCCATACATGTTGAACAGCGACGCACGAACGCCACCTCCCTGCTCCCATCTGATGTAACGTTCAATGAGTTCTTTCAACATGCTGGTCGGATGGGTTTGTGATGTATCGGCAAGGTAGGGGTGCTCGAGGATTTGATCTGCGGTGGGTCTGTCTTTAGGCCGGCCCTCGAGAACGTAGGCCACAAGTTGGCAAATACCCTCTGAGTATCTCTCGCCTTCTATCCTTGGTGGTGCCTGCTCAGGTAGCTTCTCCGGCGGTAGCCTATGGAAAGGCGGCGCGCCAGTGACCATCTCGAAGATGGTACAACCATAAGCCCACACGTCAATCTCTGATCCGTAAAGGATAGGCTGTGGTTGCAGTGGGTTGTTCCGATCTATGTCTTTGACCCATTCTCTCTGGAGCTCGGGGGCCATCCAGTTTGGAGTCCCGACAATTGTAGAGCGTTTGGCGATCTGAGGTTCGAGCACGTTAGATACTCCGAAATCGCATAGCTGCAATCTTCCTTGTTCGGATATCAAGATATTGCCACCTTTTGTGCACATGTTAGCCTTAACCGTCGGACTGTTTTAAGTTGAATTGACAACAAACATTTGAGATCTCGGTGAAGAACGCTTGCTTCGTGGATGAACTTGAGAGCAGAGGCAAGTTCACGAGCAATCGCTATTACATATTTTTCTTCGAGACCAGGAGCGGCAGTCATCAGTGTCGGCTTCATCAATGTGTAGACACTGCCTCCAGGACAGTATTCGCTGACGATCCACAGCTCGTTGTGCACTGGAAGCGCTTCCATAATGATGTTGACGTAGTGTTTCGCATTGCTAATACTCAGTTGTTGGAGCACGCTGATCTCCTTGAGTGTTTCGTCGAGTGTGTTGTCTCCGATGTAGTCTGGATTGTCCACATCTAGAATCTTTACAGCAACGAGCTCGTTTGTTTTGCGGCTCTTGCTGTCATATGGTTTAACATTGATTAAGAACAATGGGAGAAAGAGAAAGGGAGGGGAGGGAGGAGTGCGGGGAGGGGGTGTCTTGGGATAAATCTGCTTTGGTAGGTGGGTAGGGGTAGCCGTTGCCGACCAGAGGGAAGATCTGTCTACGAACCTCTTGAACACACGACCGAATGACCCCTTTCCAATCAATTCGAGGAACTCGTACGGGGGAGGCTCTCCGCCAGCTCGGCGTGCTCTCTCCTCCACGAGCGTTTGCATTTCCTTTGCCTGCTCTATCTGCTTCAATTTCGTGCCAGTTGTAACCGGCAGCTGCAACTGCGAGCTAGCCATTGTCATAGCGAGGGTGTCGGGGGTCTGTCCAGCTTTGATAGTGGGAATGTCCGAGGAGTCGCCCTGCAGGTAATGGGACGGTATTCGAGGCACAGGCTGGAGCACGAAGGAGGAAACAGGAGCCAACGGATCGGAACTGCTTTTCTTCTTCCTGGTCCCTGTCCGCTTCTTGCCCTTGTGTTGAGAAACCGACGTCGTGGGTCGGCTGTGGTAATTTGGGAACGGCGGGAAAGGACCTGGATCGCCGGGGTAAGGGGTGGAAGGTGCGCTATATGAGGATTCCGGGGAGAGAAGGGGTGGCGAATTCAAGCCTAGGCCAGCTGGAACGTATGTCGGCGAGTGATCGTAGGGGAAGGGGTCGTCGTCTGACGATCTGTACTTATGTGAGCGGATCGATTTGGCGACATCTGAGAATATTTTCTTCAGGGTTGGACGTCTCTTCTTCGTTCCCCCAGTGGTAGGAGTCCTCTCCTTACTGCCGCCCGCCATGGTCAGGGGCTCCGCCATCCAAAGCGTGGTGGAGTGTGGTGTTGTGAGGAAGTTGAAGGAGTAAAGAACGCGACTTACCAGCAAGTGTGAAGACGTGTTTGACTGCGGGGCTACGAGTGGCCAATTCCTGGATTCACTTCATAGCTTTCCTTAAGTGTTACCCTTCAACAATGCTTAAGAACCCTTCCACCAGAGGTAGACTTGGGAACACTTGTCTTCCCCTTACCATAGGACCACATCTGTTTCCTCAGGGGACATTCTCGTTAATTAGATGTAAGTGGGAGACTTCAAGGGTTAGTTTTCGATATTGTGGGCGTAGTTCTGGGCGTTGTGGTGCATAGGGGAGCTGTTCGAGATATCTGGTCCCTGAAGTTTCCCTGGAGTTGAGGTCTGAGATCCACTTTCAAGGGTCGTTAGAAAAGCGGCGAGTCGCGTCCCGCTTATTTTGCTTTGAGGTCCGTGCTATGGAGCTAGATCTAATTAACACTAGCGCTATAAGTCACGCGTTCGGCGCTTTGGCTACGAAAGCCCACAAGGTCTCTACAAAGGTATCAATACAAAATGCTGATATTTAGAACTGCAAGTGACGAAAAGCAAAAGCCAGAAATAGAGTGCCATTGTGTATTCCGAATCTTCCATGCAGCCCCGGAAACCATGAACGGGATAATCCCTGAATCACTCCACGTCCTCTGACATCATCAGCCACACCTTGCATCCGCCTCACAACTTGGCGAAGATATAAATCAAGATCCCATCTGAGAAGAGCATCAAATTACATAGACCAAACTACACACCACAAAGTTCTCCAAATTTAACATAAAATAATCTTCCAAATGGCACCAAACGACAGCTGGCTCAACCGCACCATGAACACCGCCACCGCAGGCATCGGCAACTTTGCAGGCGGCGTCGTAGGAGCAGTAGGCAATGGAGTCGCAGGCGCTGGCCGAGGGGCTGGCTCAAGGTGAGCCATTTTAACCTGCTTCTCGCCGTCCGCATTTACGTTAACAAGTGCCGGCAACAGCATAACCAACACATCCCGCGGCTGGGGCGATTCCGTCCGCGATTACGGCAACGGCATTAAAGATGCCACTGGCGCATCTGGAGCGCGATCAGGAACCGCGGCCAACCCCCTCGGTGTGGCACGCAACAAGGAGAGCGTGAGGTTATCCAACCAAGCGAAGAAGGGGAGTGGGAGTACGACCAAGGGGACGGCGAACAACCCACTTGGACTATAACGGATCGCTTGGAACCATCTTGGCCAAATTCCATTCATGGTGATGGAGACGGGAAACGGGATAGGATTGGGATCGTTAATAGGACAAAATATTTCAGGTGTTGGAGCAGTTTGTATCAGTATGAATGGAAGAATGGAGTTATGATATCTTAGTATAGCAAGTGGACGCCAGAAAATGCTACCTTTGTAGGTCAAGTACGCCTCTACTGTACTGATGTGTTCCCTAAACGCCCGAGCTCGAGAAAGCAGACGTGATAATACATCTCTGTCACAGAAAGACTGAGGGAAGTAGCTACTCTCTACAAGTCCCACGGTACGCAGCATCATTATACCTTATATTACAAGACCCAAAAGAAGACATCTTTGTAGGTAAGAACCCTTCCCCCACATAGATGCGGGTTTCCTATTCTCATGGCACGAGGCAGCGTCGTCAAGGGTAGTGACTCCTCTGCCCTTGAGGATCTCAAATCCAAAATTTGTCTTCAATTCGAGACGTACGAGGCGTCTTCGAATGAACACGGGTCGATGAAGCTCTAGAAATGAGCTGGCAAGCGTAGATGACGGATGGATGATGGATACCCTAGCCCTAAATCGTCGAAACAATTACCACAACGGCCTCTGCTTCCGCATGCTCTCCCCTCTTAGGGAATTTTCGAGCTTGCGTCGCAACAATACGTCTATAGCTGGGACAAATTCGTTCTCTTGAGATCAGCCCTCTTCATGAAACTTCGAAGCTGTTCAAATCGCCGGTCGAGATATTCGGGACGCCCATGTCTTTTTTAGCCTCCTCGATCATGTTCTCCACTTCTGTAGCGCTATGCTGCCGCACCATTACCACACGGACGAACTCCGATAACAGGTTCAAGTCTAGTTCTCCTCGTTCTTGTTTTGTCATCTCGATCAGATTGACGCCGGTCTTCTCCAATTGTTCTAGTCGTCGGCGGAGCAGCACTTGGTAAACTCGTGAAATCTTGTCTACGTTGCGTATGAAAACTCCAGATGTTTTGTAGCTATATCGGACTTCTTTGGTTTCACTGCGGAGATCGATCCAGGCCATCTGCTTGACCAAGATTTCAGCCGTTTGTTGGGTCGGAAATATACCAAATCGCGTTTTCAGAGCGTGTAAGGCAACCAAAGCCCCGGCGACATCCTTGGTGTAGCTGAAACAATGCTGGATCAGGCCGGTGATTTCGCGATTTGGCCCTGTGAGGCCTCGCAGATAATTCTCTGTTTGATGCCATCCTACATGCTCTGTCCACCACTCCACCATCATAGCCATTAACTGTCGTGGTTGTGGGAGCGATTCGAAATCCCAGGTATGGTGATCGCCAAGTGCAGATCTCAGCGTCTTCCATAAGACTCGATAGGTCCCACCGTTGGGAACGACACGCGGAAAACCTAACGGAGGGTGTGTCATAGAGTCAAATCTGTTCCAGACTTCCTGATACTTAACACGCCGCAGGTCTACCATCATCAAAGCATTCAAAAGAGGAGCAATTGGAGGCTTCTCCAGTCGAACGAGAGCGGTCTGTAGGTATTCAATATGATTCCATTCCCAGTTCCTAGTATGATGACGAATGAGATGTGCAAAGGTCGTCACGTCTGCCATCGGGATAGGCCTGGCCAGGAAAAAAGGTATGAGAGGGCCGTCGAGATCTCCGGTTTGCTTAGGAACTGGCTTATGTTGCATTCTGTAGAACTGCTGGAATTCTGTATCTTGTAGAGAGGACGTGTTAAGGGCTTCTTCGACCATTTTCCAGCCCATTAACGCCGCCTTTTCGCCATTTGTCTCTGTTCCTGAGCGTAACAATGCTCCGATGACCAGGTTAAAATGTAAAGCTCCAGGGTTAAGACCGCGTTCAAACATCAGCTCCAGTAATTGAGCAGCTGACTCTGGTGAGTTCTTAGCAACAGTCAGCATCATCCAGCGTCGAAAGATGTGATTGTGATATGCTCGCGGCAGGACTGATATCGCAGAAAGAGCGACCATATTAGCTTCTTCGAGACTCTTGCTGACATTTAACATCGCTCTCAGCCGTTTCAACGTTTGCTGAACTTGCCAACGCATGAACGACCTTGCAAGGCAGCCAATTGAGACCATGTCCTTGAAGACGGCGACTGCGTGGTCAACACGGCTGCCTTCCAAGAAACCGACAAAGCATGTGTCGTAATCTTCAAATGTCATTGCTGGCCCCAGTCGGTCCTTTAGTCGAACGTAAAGAGACCAAATGTAATCCGGGACATATTGAATTCGTGTGTGTGCACGAACGACTCCTATCATGAGACGCGGGTCTGATCCCGGGTATGCCTGGTATAGCTCATCCATAACCTCGCGGGCCCGTTGCGCATTACCTGTAAGCGCATACATCCGAACGCCTAGATCCAGATATTCAGGCTTGTAGCCATGAGCAGATTTCGCAGTCCTCGTGTTGTATTCTTCCTCCCATCTTTGTATTGCAGTCTCGTGCTCTCCAGTCATAAACGTCGCCTCAAGTTCGGCGATATTCTGAGCAACTGTCGGAGGTCTGCCGATTGACTTCATGTCTTGCACTAGTTGTATTTGATGCTCCATACAGTTCGGGTTGGCCGGGGTTATGGCGGATTGCGTTTCCCACAGCAGGTCCCAAGCTCGATCCGGTATATACTGCAGCAAGCTCGGATGGGCTTGTTTCGCGAAGCTATAGGCTTTCCAGAGAGCGCGTCTGTTGTCGGCATCGTCAAGGTTTTTGCTTGCAGCCAAAAGAGACATGTTGAGCCTTTTGAGCGGCCGATTGGTACTCAGCTTCCCCTGCATTCGTATCTTAACTTGTTCTTCTCGACGGTTTCGCGCCCGAATTGCCTGCCCGGCACTAATCTTGGCTTGGATGTGTTTGACGGCGGGTGCTGCCCGCGGGGCGGGTACGAATTTCTCCCATTGTATAGAGCCCCACAAGAGTGGCCGGGAAGTATCGAAAGCGCTCTTCGGTAGTACGTAGGATGGGAGGGAGGTTACTCGTATTGGCTGTCGAGGTACAGCCCGAAGCATTGGGAGCTGAGGGTTAAGTTTCCGGACTCAGGAGGGACTGGAATGACGCGGCAATGGCGCGGTATGCTAAATGGGAGCTGGGCGGCCGCGAGCCATGAGATAGTGACTAAAGATGTGTAGAATGGGGTGTATCGGCTCAGAGGAAAAGATCGTAGAGATAATGCGCGCTGTCTCCAAAGGGCGCATTCTCATTGAGTTCCAAAAATCTGAAAGATCCCGAAGTAGCTCCATACTAGATAGGCACGCTAGGCATGAAAAAGGTGGCATACTCCTCAAGTACTCTGCTTGTGTGTACACCTGTCTGCCACTGCATGGAGTGCTTTAATACATTTCCATATAGCCTAAGGCGAAGAGAATCTCTCTTCTTCAGATTTTTGAAAATATATTGAAGCAACCCAAACAGCGGCAGACAGGTGTACACGTGAGACAGCTTGTTCAAACTCAGAGTGCCACTTTTTTAATGCCCCTCGTGATAGGCTAGGTGGAATACATGCCAAGACAGGGGCCTTTCACCTCCCTGCAAACCGCAACATGCTCCGCATCTGACGACCTTCCTTTTCGTCTCTGGCTTCCACCGGCCTGCATAATCGCTGCACCTCTATGACTTCCGACAATCACAAATATCTGACCTCTACACAGCCACCAGCGGCCAATGTCAGCCGATCAAACCTAGTTCTCGGCCCATGGTGAGAGCCGCTCAACCTGGGCGTCGTCACCTTGATGGATTAGAACTACACAGATCTCGGCTGACTGAAAGCCGCTCCCGGAAAACACTAATACAGAACTCGCTTTTGACAAAATTCGCTTTCGAGAGTAGCGATGCGTTAATGATAATTTACTGAAAAAGTATACACATGAATGAGGACGCAGCATTGAGCTTCTACCAATTAAGTAACATATCTAGCCAGATTATATTCCGTATCTTAGTCGTGTAACATCAACTCATCGATCTGTCGCCCCACGACTGTTTCTCTTGGTACGCCTGGAACCTCTCCCGTATTCTTTATCTCACGCTTGTCGATCATCTTACTTCTATCCTGACCAGGTGTATAAGTGGGATACTCTGTAGGTTTGTCAGACAACTCAGTAATTACTTTCTAGTGCTAATAACACTTGGAAAGTAAGCAGGCGTAGTATAAAATATAGCAACCCTTTTGCCCAGACTTTTCTTGGTTTTTCATTCTGATCGGTACCCACCATGGCGCCTTCACCAAGGGGATTTCTGGCTTCAAGCTTACTTCTATCTACGCTTATACAACTGGGGTCACCCATATCTGTTTCTCATCCTTCCATTGAATTCAAAGGCCCCTTTGAAGTGGAAGCCAATGGTATGCATAATGTGAAGATTAGCTATACCACCCCGGTAGATGGCCACCTTTCAATCCATTATGGCTCTTGCGATATATCCCAGCGAGAAGAGTCGCATCATTGCCTAGGAAATACTCACATCGGGAACCATCCTCTAGCAAAACGCCACATTGGTTGGGAACACAGCCGCCCTACCAAGTTCGTTTGGTTGCCTCGAGAGGATACCCCGGATCAAGGATGTCTTCATGCGTTTGTGGTAAACAGACTCGTGGGAAAGTCGAGACCAGTGGTTGTAAAGAAGCGGAGAGAAAAGCGACACATTGCCTTCGCGGATATTGCCGATGCGATGGGACCGTGGTTTGATGGCGTTGCTCATCTACAAGAGAAGGAACCTGATGAGGCTTTTGTTGCCTCTGCCAAGTCTAAAACGATCGGTATTCTCGGAGGCGGAATGTCTGGTTTGATGACTTCTGTGAGTCTACCGTTCAGATGCTCGGATACTTAGCTAACAACTGTCACACATGGGGCATGGGAAAGGTGGCACACTAATTCTAGAATAATCTGTCTCATGTGTATACCTGTCTGCCACTGCTTGGGTTGCTTCACTGTATTTCCAGGGAATTAAAGAAGATAGGCGCTCTTCGCCTTGGGCTATGGGGAAATTTGTTGAAGCACTCCATGCAGTGGTAGACAGGTGTACACACGGGCAGAATACTTGATGAGTGTGCCACTTTTTTCGTGCCTGGCGTGTGTGGGAAGCACCTGCTAGACTCCGTCGGTATTCACGATTGGAAAATACTAGAAGCTTCAAGCCGCATCGGGGGGCGTGTTCACACCAGTTACCTCAATGCCACAAAGCCGAATCAGTACCAATACCAGGAAATGGGACCCATGAGGTTTCCAGTTAGTATCACGGATCCAGACACGAACGAAACGATACAGATCCTGGATCATCGCATGGTTTTTCAGCTTGCAGCAACTTTGAATCAGATCAACGGAAACGGTTCAGACTTGATGGTAAAGTTCATTCCATGGATACAAAAAAGCCGAAACGCACCCGTATCGACATCTAAAAGGCGACCGGATGGGACCATTCTTGGTGCTGCAGAGATCGCAGCTAACCCATCCTTAGCAGACAACGTCACAGTCACCTATTCGAATGCAACTGCTGTAGAGGAGGCTGAAGCTGCATATGATGATTGGCTCGGGCTGGATGAAGACAAACTCCGCGCAATTGCCACGAATGTTTTCCAAGCGCACAAAGCGGCAGTCCAAGCCGGGAACTTCAACTTCTCAGAATCGGGTTACCTGCGATATGTTCTCAAGACAGACCTGAACATTACTGATGAGACCGACTCGACTTCAGATTATGCCCCATCTTGGGAGTATGACTCGGTATACTTCGGTGCTACTGAATGGAGGACTATTGATCAAGGACTGAGTCGTCTTCCAACGGCATTCGGTCCGTCTGTTCTGAACCGGACAATTTTTCAGACGAAAGTTCAGGAGATGGAATGGAATGAGGAAACCGAGAAGATGACTGTCAAATGGCGGCCGGGAAATCCTTTCGACCTTGAGACAAAGTCAATGGACTTCGACTACACGATTGTTGCCGTTCCTTTCTCCCAGGTTCGCTTGTGGCGCCTTCCATCATATACATCGCTCCTCTCACGGGCCATCAATACGCTCAACTACGAGCATACTTGCAAGGTTGCGCTTCATTACAAGACTCGCTTTTGGGAACACCTTGAGTACCCAATCATTGGCGGGTGTGGGTCTACGAACATTCCTGGCATTGGGAATATTTGTTATCCAAGCTATAGAATCAACTCCACTGGCCCAGGCGTGATTTTAGCCTCGTATTCGTCCGGAACCCCTGCACGGACCCTGGGTAGTATGACCGAGACCGAGCACGTAGCTTTAACTCAAAGGGCCATGATCGAGACGCACGGCTTGGTTGCTCAAGAGCAGTACACGGGAGCTTATGATCGCATTTGCTGGCAAAACAATGAGTTCCAGGCCGGCTCATGGTGGTAAGTGCGGAAGACCCTTACTTTGATAGGTATCTAATACTATGTAGTGAACCAATGGTAGGCCAGCAAGAGCTGTACCTGCCCGCTTACTTCCACACCGAGAAGCATACTGTTTTCATCGGCGAGCATACCAGCTTCACCCATGCTTGGATCTTTAGTGCTCTCGAAAGTGCCGTCAGAGGAACAAGCCAGTTGCTTCTAGATATGGGACTTGTGGATGAGGCCAAGGAAATCACCCAGACTTGGATGGCGAGGTGGATAAGTATGTAACTAAACAGGGTCTTACACGAAAAGGTTTTGCTAGGAAATGAGTGTGTGTTCAGTCTTTCAGTCAGCATCTTATGTTGATGCGCCACCAGCGGTGAAAGTGCACAGAGCACACCACACACCTAGGTAGGTAACCTTGGAATGCCAAAATATCCGTCACGTGTCTGATGTTGTGACCTCCAACACATCCTGTCACCTCCATGTTTGCAAGATATCATTTCATGCTACTATGAGGATTAAAGTGCCTCACCTTCCCGTTGTCTCACTTCGAAGAGCGTCTTTCACAGTATTCACGCAGTCGGGAGTCCCAAAAACCATTCGTGAGGGACACATTCAGCATATTGACTTCACTGAACGACCCGTCGCCACGCCAACAAAAGCGGGGCTAAGCTGGCGCATATAACCGTGTCTCCACTCAACCGCGCTTGCACCTGCTCCAGACAGGTCAACTTTAAGATCTTCACGGAACACCACTGACAAGAAGAGCATCAACTCTTCCGTGGACAGGAATGTCGACTAACATCTTTTGCTCAGGCTCCTTGCTAACATTCATAGTGTTGCTACCGGACCATGGAGAACCCAAACCCCAAGACGTCCACGAAAGTCCCTCCAACCAAGGAGGACTTCCTTCGCGACGGTGTCACCAAGAAGGACGAACTCAACGGGCAAGATTCGTGCCCCATCTGCTTCGAAGATTATCAAGCTCCTCGGGCCAAAATCCAGAGCAATGCTATTGAGATCAAGCAATGCGGTCATATCTTTGGCGCGGACTGCCTCTCGAAGGTAAGACAAGAAAGGATTCTCTCTAGTAACCTTAATCGTGATCCCTTGCTCTAACTGCCTCTCCAAGTGGTTCGATCAGGGCAAAGCGAGCTGCCCCATGTGTCGCGCTACACTCTTTGGGACCCCCCGCCCGCCGTTCCCACAAATGGTACCAATGGTACCATGGGCTAGCAGAGTGATACCCCGTTCTGTCGACGAGTTGGATCACTTCTATGCTCTGGTTGAGAACGATATGTGGGTGAGGGCTGCGCCGGGAACACCTCGAGACCTTGCGATGTGGCCTGATTTCCGCCATCTCCATCACATAGATCACGCATATGATGCCTCGATAGCTCGACCCAATGATACTATGCCGCTCTTTCAACCTACTCTTCGTTATCATGGCCAAGAGGACACGCAGCAACCGTCGCGTGCCCGAGACGGCGAGTCGCGCGGTCTTGCTCATAGTCTCATGTCGAGGATGGGCGGAGTCTTTGGTGGCAATGATGCTACACGATCCAACGAGCCTAGAGCGCGGACCTACGCTTCGACTGTTGGCCACGAGCAGCAACCCGGCTCATATGGAAACCCTATTAGTCTTGAGGAGGATACAGCATACCAAGGAACGGGCTCGCAGCGACTTCACGCACCCAATGGCTACAATGGAGTAGGAATTCCTTATCATCACCGCCGAGGCGAGGAACCTGAACGCGCTCCACCGCGTCAAGTACAAATCCCTCGCGAGGTCATCGTTATTGAATCGCCGCCTCGTCCCCAATCTGCTTCTGCGTATCAACAGCAGGATCTGCCCATGACCCAGGCTGACCGTCAAGCCATAATCGATGCTATCGCGGATGACAGGCGTCATCGTTCTTCCTTCTCGGTGAGAGATACAACATACGAGGGCGAATCGAGTGATGATCCTTCTCCCGCGCAGCAGCCAGTAGCTCTATTGGGTTCCAGGGCTTATATGCATCGGAACGGTCAATTCAGGAGCGAGCATCGTCACGACGACCCTTCTGCCTCAGACCATGGACCTCTTCGCGACTTTCGTACCCTCCACAACCCCGAGCCTGCGGTCCTTCGTGGCCGTCCCCAGCATACAGCCGCGCTTCCGCTTCCTCGTCCGTCCCAAGCTCAGCATCCCCTGGTCGACCAGCCAGCTGCGAACCTCTCTCCAGCAACTGAAGCAAACGCTGTGCAGATCCAAGCTCAAGCTCCTCCGGCCGACGATTTGCCTGTCGCCCCTCGCCGCGGTGCTCCGCGCATGATTGCCTCAGTCAATTACCCAACCGTTGTCAATGAAGAGCCCGTTGCTCATCGAACTCGCCACCGCCTCAACAACACCACCGAGACTGTAGCCCCTAAGGCTTCTACAGCTCCCAAACAACTCAAGCGTGGTCGTAACCCTTCTCCGTCGCCTGCACTGATTACGCGCAGCACTCGCCGAGCTGTTCAGCCGAAGAGCGAGGCTACTAGGCCCGCGAAGCGCGGTCGACATTAGTTAACTATGCATAGGTCTGAGCGTGATTGACTGATCGCCAGATCAGGTGAAGGGAGCTTTATGAGGTAAGTTGGCTGCATTCTCTTGTCTTTATAGCGAGAGGGAGGTGGGGCTATGATATGAAGCTTGGGAGGCATGGAGGCGGCTTTGGATGATTGCTTTGGATCGGGGAGGCTGCTAAGGATGCAGGTAGGATTGCGTAGTGGGTGGCGACTTTTCTTTAGTTGTCTCCACTGCTGCACTAATGAATGATACAATGCCTAATCAGAAGTCTATGCACTGTCTTGCCGATGTCTATGGTACCCCAACACACTTTCAATAATCAAAACGAGATGAAGTTTAGCTGTTCTGGACGGCCTGTAAATTGGTTGGGCCACCTCAGACAGCTGTGGCCTGGGACAACATGTACCGATTCCTGGAATGCCTCGGAGCTTGAGTCTCCTCTAGATCGCGAAAAGTTCTTGAAAGCACTTCGAGCGATGTTAAAACCTTGGAGCAGTGTCAATGACCATGTTCTAGAACTAACCAATCAAGTACCATCTTCTCCATAACATCCGCTTCTAAAGTCTCGCTTCCACAGGCCCGGTCTCCACCCAATCAGCTATCGTTGCTATCCGCGCCCTTCTCTCTACACCCACGCTTATCTTACCTCAACCTCGAATAGCATGATTCAAATCTATCGATAACCTTCAGATCCCCCTCCATACTCCCCACCATCAATCACGCAATAGGGACTCCATCTCTCAATCGAGAATTAGCACCAGCCCCCGCCTCGCTGATCCATCTCCCGTCTGACAAACCGTCGTGGTCACGTGTTCCCTGCCCTTTTCCATCATCTCTATACAATAAAACAAACCCTCCAATTTCAAGAATAAAAACATCACCAACACATCAAACACCCCCTTCCCACCCAACAATGTCTCTCTCACGCCCCTCACCCACCCACCGCCAAGTCTACCGCCGCGACGCCTCCGCACCCAACACCCTCACCCTCACCACCGAACCCCTCCCCGGCCTCGGAGCCACCGAACTCCCCCCGCACTCCCTCCTCATCCGTCTGCACGCCATCGCCCTCAACTACCGCGACATCAACATCCTGCGCGGCACGAACCCCTGGGCCACCCTCGCGACCGGCATCCCGTGCTCCGACGCCGCCGGCACCGTCATCGCCGCCGGTTCGGGCGTCACGCGCTTCAGCGTCGGCGACCGCGTGTCCCCGATCCTGGACCAGGCGAGCGTGACGGGGCGCGAGCAGTCGCGGGAGTGGCTAGGCGGGGAGGTCGACGGGGTGCTCGCGACGCACGTCGTGTTCGACGAGGAGAAGGTGGTTAGGATCCCGGAGGGGTTGACGTTCGCGGAAGCGAGCGTGCTGCCGTGTGCAGGCGTGACGGCGTGGAGTGCGTTGGCGGTGGGGGGCGAGGTGGGGAGTGGGAAGGTGGTTTTGGTGCAGGGTGGGTGATTGTCCTCGCTCTCTTCATGAACTTTGGGGTTGGGAGTGGGAATGCTGATTTCGTTGGGTGTGGTTAGGTACTGGCGGTGTTAGTCTCTTGGTGCTGAAGCTTGCGTTGGCTGCTGGGTGCAGGGTTATTGTTACGTCGAGCTCGGATGAGAAGTTGGAGAAGGTGAGGCGCATTGCGGGGAGGTATGCGGATTTGGTGGAGACGATCAATTACAAGACTAATCCGAAGTGGGAAGAGGAAGCCGTGAGGTTGAATGGGGGGAAGGGGGTTGATATTGTGATTGAGAATGGCGGGACGAGCTCGCTGCTGCAGAGTATTGCTGCGACGGCGAAAAGGGGTATCGTGAGCCAGGTTGGGTATTTGGGGAAGCAGGACGCGAAAGATCTGGAGGGGCTGATATCAGCGTTGATTGATAAGACTGTCACGCTTCGGTATGTATTCCCATTTTTGTATTTATGAAAGAGTGTTGTTACTGACTTGTTACGCTAATAGAGGAATCAATGTCGGCTCTCGCCTGGAGTTTGAGGCTTTGAATCAGATCGTGAGTGCGAGCCGGATGCGTTTCGAAGATCTCATTGATAAGACGTTCGCATTTGAAGAGGCTGAGGAAGCTTTCGGGTACCTGAAATCGCAGAAGCATGTTGGGAAAGTGGTCATTGAGATCCGCTTGGAAGTAGTCGAACAAACCTAAGGGCTAATGCCTTCGAGACGTAGGTGCTATATCTGAACAGTCGTTGCAGAAAGCTTGTGCTTTCACAGAATGCGAAATACCGTCTGGAACACGAATCGGAGGGATCGGTATAAACACGAATCAATAACCAGACCTACTCTTCCAAAGGTCTCAATGATAAAGATGCGGCACCTTCGGCACCCAATATCGCTCCGGAATCCTAACGTAAAGTTGAAGTCAAAGCAATCAAGAACACCCGGGCTTCGTCACCCGCAGACATCATACCTCGACTTTAAGAGAAGAAAGCTAAATACCCCAAATCTGAAGCGCTTGGATGATGGGCCATTTGAGTAAGGAAAATTTAAGTAAAATAAAATACAGGCCATCGTCTGTATGAGGCCAGTTTCCCCATGCTCACTTTCTCGTCGAATACGTTGGATACGAGCTGCCATATCGGCACATTTTCTGGAACGAGGTGTATCTTCAGAACCATAATCATTGCAAACATGGACTATAACGATGCATTATCGCAATATGAACCATCTACTGCGAATCTCTCTAGTTCGTTTAAGGTTCTCCTTGCTAGTGGGGTATCTTGAAGCTTCCATTACTTTTCCATCTCTTGTGGATCGACAATGTGGCACTGCTCTCATACCCATTCATACGAGCGTCAATAGGTATCGTGTGCAGGGAGTCTTTATCCTCTAGGAAGCCTCGACTTGTAGTGTATTTAGATGGGAAAATGGGTATAATGTGCAGAAGATCTTGCTCTTCTGAGAGGTATTACCATGAAGCTTACTTAATCATCGACGCCAGGGATATCCTACGAGCATAGTTGGTGATATTTCAGACGTCCTCGAACATAGCTGTGTCGGATGTTCTCAGTATGCCAGCTTTCATACTATGATACTAGCAAGCACTGTGAGGGTCACGGCAGGTACGTGTCACCTCTTGTATATAGTCTCGCTTTCCTCCAGACCTCTCTCTCTTCTGTATCATCATCATCCAATACACCACGTGCATGGCATACAGCTCCTTATTCCGTGACAAGCACAGCCTATGACGCGATTAGATGTTGACTACGATCGAAGAATGGAAGGGAAGCCTTGCGTGGAGAGGACCTGTACATTGTCTTAAGCGCAAGCAGTGCGGCAGTCGCTGCATTGCTTCGTTCGTCTGGTAATTTCTTCTTCTTCTTGTTCTTGGTGCGACTGTTGGCAGCGGGGAGTTGCTTCAGGTCCTGATCCCGAACCTTAATCTGCTCCGTCAAAACATCTAGCGCTTCTTTTAGTTCTGCAATCTGACTTTACGTCTCTTTGTGCTCCGCATGGCTAGCTTGGCAGCTGAGCTCAACCGTCTCAGTGGTTTCCGCTTCAGATGAGTGTAATCCTTGAGCAGCAGCTTCATGCAAACTTTCGTTGCTATCTTCAATCCTTGCGTTCGGAAATATTCTCTTTTGATGGCGTATTCCTCATGGTTGACAAGGCTTTCGTCCATGATAGTACAGGCTCTCTTCATGTCCAGTAGTCTAGCGCGAAAACCGAATCGACCCTCATCAACCTCCTTTCTGGGCTAATGTTGAACTGGATTAAATGTTGATTGTCTAGTGGCCTGCTAGAAGCGTCCGGAAATGCTACCTCATACGGTCATTTTGTGGCTTGATTTTAGCGCTAGGTCACCGGACGTGGGAGAGTCTGTATTTTGCACTTGGGTTTGTGTTACAGCCTGCGGACGCGTGCTGCCCAGGTATGGTTAGCGTGCAGGCGGCACAGCCTCTCTTCACGTCCGGTGGTCACTCTCTAATATCAAGCCACAGACTTACCGTATAAGGGAGCAGCTCCGGGTGCCTTTAGGGGGGAATAGCAACGTTCTGGTCAATCAATCCTCAAGTCGGTTAAGTACTAGCCCAGAAAAGAGGTATACTAGGATCGACTCAGCTTAGCGCTAGACTACCGGACGTGAAGAGAGGCTGTACGGTACCGGAGGTGTGTGGTTGGCCGGAATAGCCTTTGCAGGGTTAAAAGGCCTTTTGTTACGCAGCATTTACGAGATACGCCAACCATAGCATGCGTCCACAGGCTGGAAGGCGCAGCAAGCCACTACTTTGCGGAGTGGGTTGAGACTGGAGGAGGCCCCTGCCGCGAGGAGAGACTTCATTGGCCGCGATAGCTGCGACCACACATGGCAGGCACTGCTTTGTATATCGACTCTGCTGATGCTCTTCGCCACCATCGCCTCCACCGCTCTGAGCTTTCTCCGGTTAGCACCCGATTCTACGGATTTTCTCTCGGCACTATCGCTTAATGACGGAAAAACAATACTTGAAAATGGGACGTTTCTAGACGCGGAAGGAAGAATCAGGCTGCTGAAGAACGTAAGATTAAAGATTGGAGATGTCAAGGCAGGAGAGCAAATTGGTGAAATCAGCATTGGCGAGGACGGTGAAGTAGGGGATCTTAAGAAGGGACGCCAGTACCGATAACTATTGCTCGGTCATGTTTCAATCCATCCATGTCGCCGGATGCGTGCATTCCTGTTGTATTCAAAAACGGCATGTGCAGCTCAGGGTTTCTCAGGGCTATCTGCGGTGCAGAGGTTGACGAGAGACGTGTCGGAAGCACATTCAATCGCAGTTTCAACCTGAACTCTCAATAGAACGAGGTCATTTGTAACGAGGTCAATGTCTGTGTTTGTGTCGAGTATGTCGGCATTCGATCGGTATATTTCAGCTGTTTTAAGCAGACATACACCGCTGAAACTGACGAGTTGGACAATGCTCGAGACCGCGGCCACGGCCTCCATGCCGGACAAGTTGATAGGAAAAGCCGCAAGAGTTATCTGAACTTTAGGATTGGAACAAATCGAAGATTAGTTGTCGCTTCGTTGCTTGGATATGTGCTAAGGCGCCGACAATGCACTGCCACGCACATATACTGCCCGATTCTGCGCTGCCTACCTTTACTCATACTCTGCATGCCACGTCCATTCAACCCTGTCTCTCGCACAAGTTGCAAAGCCCATGCTCAGGGGCCTGTAACTGAGACTCAGTTGTTGCTATTGCTCTGCACGCATTTCGATTGATGCCTCGCAAAGGCATAAATTCTATCGGCATACTCCGGGCTTCTCGCATCGTCATGATGGCACTCACATCCAAGCGCCCGTCTAAAGTTGTTCATACGTGCGCGGCAGATTTCGGATATGCAGGCGCTGGTGCCGTCTTTGATGCCTGACCGCCCGATCTAGTTGCCTCGTTGCCTTCTCAAGTCGATGCGTTGTCAACCACACCAAGGAATATATTTTACTCAACAACTCTCGAGCCATTGATACACACCACCACGAGGCTTGCCGTCAAACGTAACAAGTGAGGCGGCTACGATGCCGCCGTGGCGCGTCGGACTCCAGCATTGCAGCGTGGGGTACGCGGTGTCCGGAAAAGGAGCTGCGGGGATGCGTGCGTCCCACCCTGCATGCTCAGAAACGCGGGGCTTCGTGGCACGCAGAAGCGACGGCTTGAAAGCTCGCGTGATGATTCGTAGATGCAGGGACGCAAATAAGGACAGAAGGAGAGATGGAATGCGGTGGGTGAAGTGAATGATGGCCCTTGCTGAATGAGGCTTTGGACGGCGTTAAACCTATAGATTGCGCTGCATCCGCAGCACGGAGCACCACCAACAAGGCACACAGTCCAGTCTGTCAGATATCCAACAGGCCGCTCGCGCACGTATGATGATGCGGGTGGAAAGTATACACTGAAGGAGAAGGTCGGACAAGGAAAAAGAGCTGGTGATGCGCGGTCACCCGCTAGGGTCCATGCCCTGTCGTGCCTGTGCTCTTTCTTCTAGAACAGCGGAGTACATGGAACAAGGGCCTGAAACTCCCGAGGCCTGAGGGCAGTCGGGTTTTTGGTGGCTGAAAATTCGCTCAACCTTGGAAGCTTTGGTGAGGCGGCGGCCTGTGAGTGGCGCTTGTTGTGACGACCTGGTGTGGCTTTAGAAGTGGGATGGACGACGTAGGGGACGAGGGTCCTACCCATCTTTGCCTGGAAAGAGGCAGCGGGTCTGTAGACGGTGTCGGATGATAGCCTTCAGTACGCTCTGTCCCATTTAGTAGGAATTCGAACGTACTCGAATGTTGCATTCTTCTCGTGAGAGCATCATCAGGCAAGACGCTACAAAGGTACAGTTGCAGCCAATTACACGGCGCGAATAGTAAGGAAGGCTCCTCGATCGTAAGGAAGGCTCCTCGATCGCACTCGTCGCATGCCCAGTCCATCTCGTCCACGATCACCACAGCGCCAAGCGCAGCCACTCCTGCCACCTGCAGCTCCACGTCCCACGGAGCACACGCACCACGCGATATAATCCCTCACGCCCCGGCCCCGGCTTCGTGCCTCAACGTCTGCGCCGAAGATCTCGGCACGGCGCATTCGCAGTGCAGTGCCGGGGCGTTCTTAGCCAAGACCACGACTCTGAGTCTCGAGCATTTGTGCCGGTTTGGGCTGCATATGCATGCATGAATCAGCCGCACGGATGCCTGGCCGAGGGCGTTTGCGTCTTGGGTCCCCGCCGGCGCGGGGGACGTACGATGTCAGGAAAGATCAGACGTGCAGGCGGCTGGGCTCACAGCCTCAGGCACGCGTGCGTCGTGCGGGATGGGAGGCGCGGCTAGCACATGGGTTGACGTTGACAGCGGGAGATGAGGCGGGCATATGCGGGGTTGCGTTGGCAGGAGGGCGTGAGGGCGGAGGGGCAGAGGGGCACGGTGGTTGGATGGGTGGGGACGGGGTCAGAGGAGGCGTGCAAGGGATGGCGATTAGGAGGCAGAAAGCACTGAGGCCAGCGTGGTGCGTGTGTGCGCGCTGAGATAGAGAGACGTGGTGGATAAGCTGCGAGAGAAAGGGGGACCCAACCGCCGTATCTGACTGAGGCCCAGAATACCCAACGTGGTGGAGCACACCAGATGCCCCGGGGCGCTCCCATCCCACCAGGCTGTTGTCATGGGCGATTAGGTGGGGCGAAAGCATCGCCAACGGCGCACGGAAGGTGAATGGATGCCGGCGAAGGCGCCATAAGCTTCGGTGATCGTTCTCTGCAAAACGGGGCGTAAACGTGGCTAAACTCTCCCTGTCGACGCCTGGCATCTCTCTGCCGGTTCGGCTCCACTCGCGGTCGGCATCCCGGGCGGCTTTGCTCCAGTCTCACCTCGACTCTCCACACACAAGCCATCCATCCGCGCCCTGTAGAACAACCTTGGCGAAGGATTGCCGAGATGGTCAAGAGCCTTGATCGCAACTCGGACGCCCCGCCGAATCCTCCCGGCGACCATCTTCCACAGTTCCCACATCAGGAAACCCGGGAGTCAGGCACCAAGATTCGTAGCGAGTGTGCATCTATCGTGCTTCACTGCCAGACTGGGATCTAGGATGATGGTACCTTGAACCATCCATCCTGATCTCCACACAGGTCCGCCGGCGTCTGAACGTGGGGGATTGCTTTCACTTCGGCCGAAGGTCGAATCAGTCACGTCTTTGTGACGGCTGCAGCGCTGGGGGGCTGAGATAGTGGGGGAGACTTTGGTGTTTGGGTTTGCTGCAGGCGTAGGGAGGTTGTGTGGTAAATACCGGAGTGTGGGTCTCGTTTTGGGTTTGGAATGGGGGCTGAGGATATGCAGCCGTGGTGTCTAGCTAGGTGTGGCAGATGAGTGATGTTGGCGAGTGCATTGTGGTGGCTGGGGGCACATGGGGCTGTGCTGATATCGCGCGACAACAACCTTAGAACCTGGTAGCTGAAGTCGCTTAGGAGACCGTAGTATCTGCCCAGGTGTCTTGGGAGCGCATTTTTTGGAAGACCAGGCAGACGCTGCATCTAATCATGGTATCAAGTTGCAGGAGAGGATCTGAGCTAGTATGGAAGCAGAGAGATTTCATTTTGATGGTGCGGAATATCATGGTACTCCGAAATAGTCCAGTTACGGTAATATAAGTCCCAGAAATGCGTACGTAGGGGAAAGTCTTTTTTAGTTTTGAACTTTCGTGAGCCCAGAAGACAAAGGAGATGTACAGTAAGGCGAGTCGAGTAGCTAAAACTTCGTGCAAACGCCATTGAGAGGGTATCAAAAATCGTATCCGTAGCCGTTATGTCGTGACTCCGCCAGTATTACCCAAAGCGACCAGTTCGATGTGTTGTTAACTCCTTCATGCCTCATCTTCGTCATCGTGCTGAGCGTCTTCGTCTTCATCGTCATCTTCTTCCGCGCCGCGCTTGGGCTTCCCATCGCCCAACTTCCATCCTCCGCTCCGGTCAACCTCAATGAGGCCCTCGGCAACGAGCCACTGCTCGAGTTCTTTGTCATGCTGCCAATCTTTGATGTCAGTCGGGGCTCCGCCCGCCTTGCGATCCTTTTCTAGGTGGCGGCCGACATGTTCCATGCGCTCCTCCCATCCGCCAGATTCGAGGAACTGCCGATCACAGAACAAGCATGATGACCGTGGAGGTGGAGATCGCAGATGCGTGTAGCACCGTTTCTGATGTTCAGGGAGGTTGTCTTCGGTGACAGGGTACTCGCGCTGGTTGTTACGGGGGACAGCATGAACAGGCGCAGCGTGCATCCTTCGCAGATGCTGGGTAAAGAGGTCTTTGCGATTGAAGTCGTTGTAGTAGACAATGGAGCTGTTGGCGCTGTCCACATTAGTAGGGCAGAGGTCGCAACGCCAAAATCCGAGGCGAATGTGCTGCGTGCTGACGTGTCGCTTCCACTCGTTCTTGGATGCGAATGTGGAGGAACAGGAGTATGGTGCCAGTGGGCAGGGGAAAGGTCGAACAGCGTTGTTGTTTCCGCCGTTGCTTGACGCGTTCACACTGGCGCTCGCTGGCGAAGACATGGATGAACGACCCTTCTTGACGACCCGTGCGTTGGAGATGCCGGGTGCAGTGGAAGCTACTCGTGTGCCAATGCTGCGTTTGTGAGTGTGCTTTGTGCTCGAGCAGCTGCTTGACTGCGACGTGCGACGCCTGCGTCTCTTTGAGGTCGGTGACGACACGGCGGGCTTGTATTCGGAGTCGGACCCATCCTCGTCACGAGAGACCGGTTGAACCGATTCGGCATCTCTCATAGACTCTCCAAGCCCAGAGTCATCGCAGTCTTCCATCTTGTGGCCCATTGTCTCCTGCTCGTATGCGAACTCGATCTTCAGGTCTGATTCTTCGACAGACTGCTCCGGTTCTTCGTCGGGGGCGTACTGGATCTCTCGAAGGGCAATACCTGAACCGCCTCCCATAGGCTGGTCTGCAAAGGATGCATTGGCGTTCTGCTGCTCTGGGTAGGACATACCGTGGGCTGGGTAGCCCACCTGGCTCGTCATAGAGTACCGAGCGAACATGTTCGATGGTTGCAATTCGTCTCGAGGACTAGCACTCCAACTGCCGCTTGAAGCGGACCAGATGGTGTCATCTGGAGAGCATTGTCGACGGTGTTCCTCCGGGGTAGGCCACGGCGACTGTGGCTCCAAGGGTCCGTTGTGCTCGAGGTATTGGTTCTGCATCGAGCCTCCACAATGCTTGCTGAGGTCACTGTGGAGGTATTCGGGAGCAAAAGGCAGCGTACCATGGAAATACCGTTGCATGTTCGACATGTCCTGGGTGTTCTGTTCTTCAAGAGGAAGTTCTGTTCCGAAGACATTGACCACCTTGGTCCCATATTGGCGAGAGTAATCCATATGGTTGTACTCGTTCGAGTAAGATGGCCACGAGCAGCTTGAATTCAAAGGACCATCTTCCGCGACTTGGATTTGTGGGAGGTCGTTGAAAAGGTAGTGTGCCTCCATTTTATGTTCTGGCACTGAGATTGCACGCTGCTAACAGAGCAAGGACGACGTAGTGCTGATGATGGATCTCAACCTAAGGTGGTTTTAGAGAGTAAGACCAACCAGGCAGGTCCTAGGAGCAAGAGTAGACGGTGGAGTAGGCTAGTAGTGGAGGTCTTTGCTTGGCATGAGTAAAGGATAATCATGTAGATTACTTGTAATAACGTACAACAGCTGCGGGGCGAGAGAGTGCGGAAGCAGCCACGATTTAAGGAATTACGAGGAAGGTGTAAATAGGGACGCCAAAGAGTACAATAAGATTGATAGCGGTGATTGAAACGGGTAGGGGGCGAAGCAGTGACGCGAAGGCTGCTTGTTGGGCGAACCCGCTGAAAGTCTATGGCGAACTGCACCGCCTTCGAGCTTGCCGGTAGTGTGCATCGCAGAGAGCTCGCGTTAGTTAGTAGCATTTATGCTGCTCTAACTATTCACTGAGCGCAGAGCCGCACTAACCCACAAACGCCGCGCTACTCAACCCGAGCAACGACCCGGCCCCTGCATCAAACCGGTGAAGCTCGACCGACCTCCAGTGACTAGGGTCTGCGCCGCTGGCAAGCCACTGGCCGTGGAGGGGCCTGCATGGTCATGGGGAGGTACCTGCCAGTGCCTGCGTGGGTCGGCAAAAAAAAAGGAAAAACGCCAGGTCGGGCAGATCATTACCATGAAGCGCATGGGTCCAGAGCTGCGAGCCGTGAGACTCTGGGGTCAGGGCCGTTCTGCGGTTCGCATCGTGGACGTTGACTGCTGGATGCGCGGGCTGGATGCTGGTGGTCCCTCTCCCCCGCCGCCACTGACATATCTGGGCCTTTGGGGGGTGGAAGGCGTGAGGAGGCGCTCGTGATACGTGAAGCAGAGGCGGGACTCACAGTTGACACAGATGGACCCATCAATCTCCGCGCGTAAGGGCATCTATATTTGCTCGGTGGTGGGAGCGGGCTGAAGGAGACGGTCCCGAAGCCGCGATGCAGAGCGGATGGCTGTCCGGAAACGCGCCACCATGGGTACCCGATTTGAACGACTGCGACGACGAAGCCGCAGGATTAGGAGCTGAAGGAGACGAAGGAGGGGTGAGGACGTGCTTCATTGGAGGAGGGGGAGAGTTGGCAAGGAAGGCATCCAACCGCCCGATTCAGGCGCCGACTCGACCAGGCCTGGGACAGCCGCTCCCTGTTGGCTCGATGATCCGTGGTGAAGCTGGCCCGACAACACCAAGAGGGCGTCCGCTTCTGCACGGCGGCCTGGACGCAAGCCAGAGGGAAGCATCGGGAGCGCGGAAGGTTGAATCGGCACGTCGATGGGCCGTCGCAGACGACGCGAGACATGGCGGAGAGCGCCAGAACACGCCTTGGAAGACGCCCGGCGCGTGCTGTCGCGCTCGTCCACGCCTCGTAAGGCCATCGCGGGCGCCCAGTGCCACTCCTCGCGATGCTGCTGGACGGGGAGTTGGGGGCGGTGCTTGGGTGCTGTGCCGCACGTATTGATGGCGCAAAACCCACCCGGCCTGCATCCACGGGGCACTGCGGCCCCTGCAGCCGAAGCGGCGGGCGTGGAGAATGCACGCGGGCGTCTAGAGACAGCGCGTGGCCAGAAACCACCGCTTCTGTTGCGTGCGGCTCTCCGGCGAGTGCTGATACTCGCCCCGAGATGGCAGCCACACGCCCACCCGCATCCTTGATCACGGAACCCAGCCATGCTCGCCATCTGAGCGAGCCAGCGCCCTGGATTGCACTCGGCCTGTCAAAGAGCTGTCATAGTATTTGGCTATCGCGGCCGACGCCTCCTCCAGGCACCTCTGTGGCTGCACTTTCTGACTCCCTGACATGCTCTCTCCATCGACGTGGGATGAACGCTTGACCACGGCTTGCACGGCCTCCTCTGTGGCACGTCGCTTGCGTTCCGTTCTGGGCGTTCCATGTCCCCGATTCATTCCTGAAGACGTGGTGCTGCACCCCCTTCGAGACCTCGCTTCCCTTGCTCCCTAGACGGCCATTTTCGCAAGGAGTCGGTCCTCGACCCCCTCTAGAATCCACTGGTGCTCAATCACTTCCAGATTTTCGGCTTCGCTCAGAAAGAGCTTGTCTGGGTCCTGCTCTGGGCCCATCATCCCCGCGCCCGGATTGACCTGACCCATCTGTTGCGTGACTTGGCTTGCAGCTACATCGGCAGATCGTCAGCGCTGCCTCACTAGGCGGATCGGTGGCTGCCGCTGCGGCCGGGCTGACTTACCGTTATTGCTCCCGAGGATGAAGTTGTAGACGGGCTGCAGCCCGAACAGAGTCAAGAAATACCAAGACAAGCTGGACACCCACCGCACGTCCAGATCACGCGTTCCAACGCCGGATTGCAGCATCGATTTGAACTGTGGCGTCAACGGGAACGGCAGCTTCACTATTGGGCCCCAATGTTAGCACGCCCTCACGAAGAAATCATGCCACTCAACCAGCCATCTCTTGCTTGCACCTGCAATGGCTAGCTCGCAAGGACGAAAGAAAGAACACAGAGGGTACGTACTTATGACGAATCCCGAAAAGAACGCGTTGATCCACCCCATAATCAACGTCTGCGGCACCATCATGGCCATGTTGCCCTTCATCATGCCCATCATGCCCTCCATCATGGCTGGGTCCGACATGGGGTTCGGTCTAGGTTTGCCCCTCGAGTCCGGGTCCGCTAGGAATTTCCCCTCTTGATATGCCGACACCATGTAGGCCTTTCGAGCCTGGAAGGACGATGGCGAGAGCACATTGGCGTTTGTGCGGAGATTGATGCCGCGAACGAGGGAGCGTTGCTGGCGGATTTGTGGGAGGGTTTGCTTCTTCGGCGCAGTTTGGAGGAGAGTCATGAAGTAGTGGCGGAGGAGACCAGTCAAGACCTTTAGCGAATTAGTATACGCGTCTAAACACTATTGCGACGAGCGCACCATAACCACCGTGATGGGCAGCAGTATCCAATAACTATGAGGTCGATCAGCGAAATCCCATCCAATGCCGCATTCCGACATCTACTCACAAGAGTGCGGGATCCCTATGGATCGTCTGCACCACCGGTTGTCCCATGTTGGAAATGTAGAAGCGATGCCGCTTGCCTCACTCCAATGTCAACGCGAAAGGCAGCTCGAAGGTGATGATGTGCAGAGGTTGGGTTGAGCGGACCCTCTTTCCATCAGCGAGATGCATGACAGGGATCAAGCGACTTGCGTTTATTTGAGACCACCTTTCACCACAAGCTCCAACAACACCACATCGACGAAGCTCTGAGCTCCTCCGCACAGCAGCAATCAAGCTTCAACAAGTCCACTGATAACCCCCGGGGACTTCTGCCTGCAATGTCAGCCACAACCAAGATCGCAGTCCACTCCTTAGCGGGTCCGCGAATTCCCAAAACCCCCCGACCACCCCTCCAAGCTAACCCACTCCCAGATCTGAAGAACACCACCGATGATGCTCTCTCAAACTACCTCACCTCCATAAAATTCCAACGATCCCACAGGCTAATAGATGTGCGCCTCGCCCTCGGCTACTCCGCCGTCATCCTCGCCGGCGGCCTTTTCTACTTCGACTGGAAGCATGGCCCGCAAGCTTCGAAACCGTACGCCGGGCCCGCAGTGGCAGCGTACTTTGCGCTGAATGCGGTGTTCTCGTATTGGGTGTGGATGGTGGAGAAAGGGTGTATCTTTGAGGGGAATAATACGACAGGGAATGTGAGCATAACTATTCCTCTTATACCACTCCTATACATCTACCCCAAGAGGCAATTTCCAAACAATACCACCAAAAGAACCGAATTGATAGGCACAGGTCCGCATCCTCTCCACTTCCAAAAAGTACGACCCAACCTACTACCTTTCCGTCACCTTCACAGACACCTCCGGCAAAACGGATACCCGTGACGTCTCCGCCTCCTTCTCCCGCTGGTTCACGTCAGACGGCTACTTCGTCGCCAAGCCGTTCCAGCAGTGGCTCGCTTCCAATGTGCCGTCCATTGGCGCCGCAGACCCGCAAAACATTGTTGAGGAGATTGGGAGGGGAAGCGCGGCAGAGGAGACTGGAGGCGTGAGTGTGGAGGAGATGCTGAGGATAGCGGGAGTTGCGGGGGCTACGGGGGTCAAGTCGAAGGCGGGGGGAAGCGGAAGGAAGAGGAAGGGATAGATGGGTAGTATTTGCTGGTGCATTGAACCGTTTAAGAGGATATTGGGGGCTTTGTGACCGGAGCGGTTTCGTCGAGAAGACCTATTTGGTTAGATCTAGTAGTTGTTTTGCTACTTCTGACGAAAAGCGTTCTTGTCAATAAAAGCGTATGTTGGGACATTTACATGACCGTTCCTTTTCGAGTTAATCACCTGAAGGATTAGACATCCTCTTATCCAAGTCTTATAACTTCCGGTGGTTCTCTACCTAGATGTAATAAGCAATGCAACTGGTTAATCCGCTTTCTCTTCTTCTACTCCCATTAGTCCCGTTAGTCTCCCTATTCTCCATACCCCTCGACTCTCCATCGAGTTAGCTGTCACCAACTCCACTCTTCCCCTTCACTAGTCGCATCACCAGCCAAACAGCTCCCTAAACTCAGTCATATAGCCGAATACGTACATTGCTCAGGACAGCCAGCTATACCCCGATGCCGCCTTCAACTTACTCCAGTCAGCGACTACAGATCTTGGCTGGTTCGAAACACAAAGTACAAAAGCTTGCTACCTCCTCTGGAGCGCTCACTCCTATTACTTTAAGCTCTTCTCCATAGCACTCCCTAACCCCATATAGTATACCGCTATGGCTGTACGCTTTTCGCTCTTACATGCAATACCATCTTGCCCTTTCCCCAGCCATGTATGACAACTATTGCTCTTCGTTCAGGCGAAGCAGTGTGCTTGCAGATCCCTCGGCGAAAGCTGGGTAGCGGCGTTTTTTAAGATCCCCCTATCAATTATTAGGGTCTATGTATACTACTACGAGTACTACGTCGTCATGCCTCTGCTCGTGAAGTGACGTCGGCTCATGTGAAGCGCCTAGCTAACATTGCTAGTTGACACTGCTAGGTGTCTTTTGACTATCCGACTTATTTGGAAGTATGGTGTTAGTAGTATGCAAAAGTGACTTCAGGGGTATCCCTCATCACAAGTAGAAGAAAGGCTTCTTTAGGTTCAAGTGGATTTCGTATTCGATAAACATACTAGGCATAATGTGGTGCTCATATCCACAAACGCTACATGA
Organism: Mytilinidion resinicola; assembly: GCF_010093595.1. Classification (NCBI taxonomy): domain Eukaryota; kingdom Fungi; phylum Ascomycota; class Dothideomycetes; order Mytilinidiales; family Mytilinidiaceae; genus Mytilinidion; species Mytilinidion resinicola. The sequence goes on along the minus strand of NW_022985451.1, from coordinate 643,967 downwards.
TCAGGCCAAGCGCCATACAATGCCCAAACCGTGGTTCCTTGAAAAACGCCCAGAATGCCTACCTTCCCTTTCGACTCAGCAGCCTTTCCTACATTTCCAATCTCCGGCTGACGTAGACGCCTCCTACTCATCCCTCTCAAGCAACGGCAGCACCTCCAACTCCCGCTTAATTATCCGCTCAAACTCCTCCCGCTCAATTCCCGCGGCCCGCGCCAGCCGGAACAGCGACTTCATATCCGTGCTGATGTGCTGCTTAATCGCCATTTCCGCCTGAGTACTCGCCTCCGCCTCCCTTTCTAGCCGTTCTACAGAGCTTGACGACCCAGCCGACGCCGGCCGCGGGTGATTCAGCGCGCTGCCCTCATCCCACGGGTTCTCATGCTCGGCATGCTCGAGCGCAATGCCGTTCGCTGTGTACGGAGGTGGGAACGAGGAATCGTAGCCCCTCGGACCCGGGTTCGTCGTTTCTGCCGGCTCCGTCTCGGGCTCGCGAGGAGGTGGTCTTGCTGCGCCTGAGAACTCTCCACCTTTCAGTGTCGACTCTCCAGCCACAAGCCCCTCTTCATCCGGATCGTGCGCGTCGAGCGCGGGCTGCACTTCCGCAGCGTAGCGGGCGAAGTACTCCAGCTCCGCGAGCTCCGATTGCGACGGCAGCTGGACGCGGGAACTGGCTGGCGGAGGGGCTGGCGAGCGCTTTTGGGCGGGTGTTACGCCGCCGGGGGTGCGGTCGTAGGAGGCCCAGTAGTCGTCGTCGTCGTCTTCCGCGTCATTGCCCTGGGTTTGGGCGGGCGCTGAGGCGGTGTGGTGTCCGTTCGTGGTGCCGTTGGCCTGGGGCGCTTTCCGCGTGAAGCTGGGCCCGGCGTCCTCGTTTGCCTCTGCAATGCTCTCGAACCATCGTGCGCCGTCCTCGCCGTCTTCTATGCCCCGCAGCTCGGCGAGCCGCCAGCCCTTGTCGTCGCCTGTGCACCAGAGGTATGTGGGGAGGAGCTTGAATTCGTCGAGGACGAGGCGCACGTGCAGGGTTTCGGGGTCTAATCGCCGGTAGAGGATGGCTTCTGGGTCTCTGAGTTCTATTTCTCCTGAGACTGGATGCGGTTCTAGTTGTATTTCTTCGACGATGCCGGGGAGCTTGGAGGCTGCGTGAGCATCCCAGCAGAGGAGGGGGAGCCAGGACTCGGAGGAAAGGAGCTGTACTCGCTGCCGCAGGATCGGTGAAAGGAGGGGTAGCAGAGCTGGCGGAGGCTTGCTTGAGGCGAATGCGGTCGGTAAGCAGGCGAGGAGAGGTGGGAGGAGGTCTCGTGGAGCGGGGGGTGAGAGGTGTTGGATCATTTTCGGGACTTTGGCGATGGGTGACTTATCGTGGAGGAAGTACGGAGTGGCAGTTCCAAACTATGTACTTGCGCACAGGTGTTTCTATGTAAGCTGCTGTCCCCTGGTCCCGTGGTAGGTTTGGGTCTTCGTTCCACGGATTGGGCGCCTGAACTGTGGGACGTGGGCGTCGCAGCTGAGTGACGATGCTGTCACATGCGGGCCAGATGCGAGTCACAGCGCGTGCCTATTGTTGCGACGACACGGGGAGGGCCAAGGAGGAGAAGAAATATAGGAAGAGTAGCTGTGGAGAGAGGAGTGAGGATGCATATTGATAGCAATTCATCGAGTCTGCTGGAGGTGTGCTTATGGCTGCCTTTCTTAGCCTCCTTCTGGCCGATCCTGAGGAACCAGGATGTCCCGCTTTCCCGCTTCTGCTTGCCGCCATGTTGTTTTCAACACCACGCGGAAAAGCTTAGGCTTGCTGTCTTCTCTGCCCACCATCTCATCAATCCCGCTATGTCCAATTCAGCTTCTACAAAGTGACAGCAGGAGCCTGTTCAGGACTAGTACAGGACCAGAGGGTCGAAAGGAGAATCTGGGTTCCACGGCTTTCGGCTTCGGTGCATTTCGGGAAATACCTTCGGAGATGTACAGATACATCTTGGTGCTCCTGGGATCTAAGAAAGACCGGAATTAACATCAAGACGTACCCTACGGAGGCCGAAGCATACATACAAAAGAGATCCGGACCTCAAAACGTCCTGTTCTAGGACATCGCTGTGGTACCAAAGACCCTCAATCCCCGTACCTATTTCAACGCTGCTCTGGCGCAAACATCATTCAACTTCGTCTCGGTCAACGCCAATCGATGCCGCTGTGGTCACGTCCGAATGATAGGAGAACATAAAGTTCTTGTCATTATGCTGCTAACGCTAGCTTTATTGATTGGCCCATCGGCTCTCCCATTCAGTATCCGGGATCATTGGAAGAGGGCTTTGGGAACCATCAGCTCAAAGATACACTTTAATATTAACCACTTTACCAAGCACTCGCAGGATTGCCATCTTGATGTATTTGATACTATTGAAGCTCGAAGGAGAGGCATACGCCGCCGCGGGGCACGATTCCCGTCGAAGCATGATTATGCCTTAGCTCTGCTATCGATTATACTAAGATTGCGATTAGATCGGTTCTTACGATACGTTCACGAAGCTTATTCTGAAACGAAGCCCTAGAGTCAGGATTATAAATGTCTGGATAGTGAAGGCATCCCCGTCAGTGGCCCGCTACACAGCCTCAAACTTCACCTCAACTCACACTGTGGTTGCGTGGCCGTTTGCGAAGTTAGAATCAGAATGACGCGCATACAGGTAGCAATGAGGTCCTTGAGAAAAAGCACTAAGAGCATGCCCTGCCATGGTGGGTCTTCATCTAATTTTGGGTGCTGATATGCATATCGCTAGCTTCCGCGATGGAATTGGGAAAGAAACCCTAGCGGCGAGCCAAAAAGCTTCCAGCAGCTTGTTCTCGGCTCTATCCAGACTGTACGTCATGGGACTAACGGGAGCGACGTCGGGCTTTCGAAGGAATGCAGGACTGTCACCGCTGTCTCCTCTATCTGCACACTCGACATTGAACGATTGTGTGATTCTGGAAGAATCATGCTCAAGGTCAGGCAATTGGGGCTGAGCAGCATTGGATTCAGCAGTCGATACTGTTGTGTTGAGGTGCATGAGATCCGGTCAGAGGCACAACTCCAGCGCTCTCCATGCTGATTGCATCCCCCGTCAAGACTCGGTTCTTGCAACTATCAATTTATCTATCTCGTGGGGCAGACGTGCGGGATTTGATCGGGCTACTGCTTGCAGACTGCACTTCATGCGTCTTCTGCAAGCATATGTGGGGGTGCACGCGAAGTCAAGACCCATAATATGGTGGTCTCTGTATACAACCAGAACAATGCAGCCGATTCATGACTGAGATGGCACGGACGAAGCCGCGAGAGTCCAGCAAGAGTGCCGGCGTGTGTGACCCAGGCGGGTTTTGTGGTGGTGCTGCCGTCTAAGCCTCCCCAGACACGAGACCAAGCGTGGCTGAGGCGAACGAAAGCATTCGCAAATCTGCCTCGACAACGACTAGCAGGCTGCGTAGTGCTGGCAGTAGTGGAGTCCGCTGCTCTTCCCCAGGCCTTTCCGCGACCTCGTCCCGTGTGCAGACCAGCCCGTCGCCAGTCAAAAGACGAGGACCAAACGCTGCCCGTTCAACCCCTTCCCTTCTTGGCATCACCACCGCTGGAAACACGCCGAGTCAGCCTGACCGGTGCCCGAGAGCAGGACAGTCCACGGTTGCTGCGGTCGCGACATCATCTTTGCATTCCGCCTGGAACCACTCGCTGGCGGAGTCTGAGACCCGGCAGACGCTCGAAACATCGCCTTAGACGAGCGGCGCTGCTGGTGTGGTCGCAACGTTCCTGGATCCGCTCAAGGCTTCTTTTTGAGGCTTAGCGTATTGCTGGCACAAGGCGCACCCGCAGACCGTCCCAGGGCCGTTCATAGCGGCAGCATTGTCCACTGTTGCCGCAACTTTTGAGCCTGCAATAATCTTCGTCTTCTGTGCCTGTTCTCGCGCTTCTTGTTCACCCTCAATATCTCGCGCGACCTTTTCTTGCTTCATTGCGTCGAATCGCCCGTCGAGTCCTCAGGCGGCTAGGCAGCACTCGATGCCACGATAACCCACAGCCTCAGTCACACTATCTACTTTTCGCACGTCAGGACCGGCTCCAGGGACCCTCGGTGCGCAGAGCATTGCTCGATTTCTCCAGTTGTAGACTGGATTATCCCGCGTGGGCATTTTGTGGCCAATGATGCCTGCGATGGAGTCACGATCCCCCTCATACACCAACGGCAATATGCCTCGCCGCCAGGACGAGAACCACTTTCTGTCTTCCTCGCCTTCAGGGAATCAGTATCTACCGAATGATGACGGGTCATTCGCCTTCTCTGCGGAGCCTGTAATAATGAACTACAACACCATGGGCGCATTGCATTCAACTGAAGCCACAGAGAACTCCGTTTTCACCCCCAACACTGGCTCATCCTATGACTCGCTCCACCCCGATGTCATCAATCAAACCTACGCACATCAGCCGAATCAGTATGTCCAGCACCAAATGCAGCATCTATCTGGAAACTCTGCAGCCCATAGCCTCTCGCCGTCCGTGAACTCGGTGCACGACCACGTCAGTCCCGATGGATATCTCAGTGACTCTATCTATCAGGATTACAGCCAATACACCACGCCAGGTTACGGAGACCCGCTCCTAGAGAATCCACTGTTGGAAAATCAACTGGGGTCGCTCCTCCATATCAGCGAGACCAACCAAGGCAGCCCGTACGATGGATCCTACCGGGGCAGTGCCTCCATGCTTGGAGTAGATGCCAACTCGATGCGAGGGTTCAACCAAGGCCAGCCGTCTCTATCGTCTGCGAGATCCGACTCACATCTTTTGTCGCCAAGCCTGACCAGCAATTCGAGCCCAGTGATTGGTGATGAGAGCGCGAATAATCTCGCCGTAGCTGCTATCAGGCTCACCGGCAACGAGTTTCAGCCACAATCTACCCCTTCGCCTGCCATGTCTTCTAGTGCTCGATCAAACCCCCACCAGCAACAGCACAGCCCGGCGCTTACTAACAGCCCTGGCGGAGCTGGCGGCGGAGTGTCCCTTGCAAACCCTCAGCCACGGGCGCCACATCTTACAAGCCCCATTGTTCGCGTGGAGAATTACAGTCGTGGGGAATCACCCGCCAGGTCCGACATTAGTCGAACCATGAGCAAGAGAAGTCATGGGAGTCGAAGATCTGGCACGCATCTATCGCCATATCCGGTAGACGACTCTTCTGATGATGATATGGAGGAAGAGCCACCGCCTGCCAGGAATGTATCAGTTGCCGCAGAAAGAAGGGAAGATGGGTCCTGGCTTGCGGATAACAGCTCTGGTCAGGCTGGACTAAGCCCTGCTGATCGGGAGACCATGAAAGATATCTACGTACCAACCATTGAGGAAGTAGCCGAGCAACGTCTTATAGCAGAGAAAAAGGCTGAGGTTCAAGAGTGGCTTACCAAGAGCGAGGTTGGGAGTGAAGCTGGAGATATCGACAACGATGCCCCAGCAGTCCGAAAAAAACACACCACCAACCGGCGCCGAGCCAAAAGCCATAACGATGCTAGTGTGCGTCAGACTCTAGGGTCTTCTCTCGGCCTCGGTGTGCAGACTATATTTGATGACTCTGGAATCCCGGGACCAGGGGTATATGTTGATGAGCGGAGCGAAATGGATGAAGACGAAGAAAAGGATGATGAAGACTACGAGCCGGAATCTCCACCCGCCCAAGTCGAAGTAGCTGGAGCGGAAGCGGAAACATCGTATTTTCCGCCTGTCGCACAGAACGAAGTCGCTCCGGAAGCGCCGGTAGGCACTCGGCCCTGGAATGACGTTCCTTTCCAACCAGAATCCTCTGGTGATCGCTATCAACCTCCTACTTCAAATGCGGCCATGATGCGGTTCCATCAACGGGCGAAGGATATAGAATCGGCGTCGCTTGCAGCTACCATTGGCTCACGCCGCGTGAGTGAGTCTGATCTTGGCAGTCTATATGCTGCTGGGGGCGTATCGAAGCTCATCGCCTCGGACCTGAACCAAGCGAAACCTAAGGACAAGAGTAGAGACAGACGGCCAAGCTTCTTAGATAATATTCTTCCAAAGCGCACCGTTAGTAACAACGTTTTGAAGCGAAAAGGAAGTCATCCAACAGCACCACCGCAAGCACCAGACTCCACACTACCCAAAGTGAAGGAGCCTCAACCATTGTTGGAGAAGCCAAAGAGGATAGGAAGTTGGGGCCGTCCGAAGTCGCCGAGGCTTGATACCAGTGTAGCACAAAACACTAGGGATGTTGGTCCTCCGGGCTCTGGTAATCTGTCTGCTACGTCGGGCCCGTGGGCGCATGCCAAGAACGCCATTAGACGAAGCAGGAGCAGGAGTGACTTAGGCAAATCACCTGGCCTTGCCGAACTGATGACACAACACGGTGGACCACCGATGCTGACACTTGCATCACCTTTAGCGGACGCCGAAGCAACCAAAAATTCTCCACTTCCAAGCCCTGGCGGCGACGACGACGAAAACAACATGGACGACGAAGGTCTATCAGAAGCGGTCATTATGGATCTCAAAGTCCGTTCGGATCCCATAATACCCACTTACGAAGGTTTCAAAACCCATGCCAGACAACTTAACCCAAGGCTAGTGGATTACATGGTCGAAAGGATCACGCAGGAGCAGATGAGGCGGTACAAGCGACTCCTAGAGTTCAAAGTGAAGCATCTAAATGCTGTGAAGAGTAAGAAGTGCGCGTCCACGAAAGAGTTCTGTGTGGCTCTCGGTGGGGAGTCGAAATTGCTGCCTCCTCGGGCGGGCAACAAGGACTCCGATGCACCTTTCATTGGATTCCAGATCACAGCCCCTGGAGCGTCGGACGATGATGGCGAGGCCGCCCCGGAAGGAACCGTCATCTCTGCGCAGTTCCCACAGGGTGTTCCATTGCCTCCTGTCAAAAGGCTGCCAGCCGAGTTTGAATGCCCCCTGTGCTTCAAAGTCAAGAAGTTCTACAAGCCATCTGATTGGACGAAACATGTGCATGAGGACGTTCAGCCCTTCACTTGTACTTTCCCGAACTGCGGTGAGCCCAAGTCGTTCAAGCGCAAAGCGGATTGGGTCAGACACGAGAACGAGCGACATCGACAACTCGAAAACTGGACATGCTCTGTAGCCGATTGCAACCACACTTGTTACCGCAAAGACAACTTCGTGCAACATCTCGTTCGTGAGCACAAGATTGCTGAGCCACGAGCACGCACAGGTCGGTCGGGAAACAGTACAGCGCGTGACACATCTGCACATCCGGACAACGCCTGGTCAGGCGGCTTTCTTAGTGGAAGTCAGACTTCGAAGGACCCTTCGGACGATGTCTGGGCTCTAGTAGAGAAGTGTCGTCAGGACACTACGAAACAGCCTAAGGATGAGCCTTGCAGATTCTGCGGTAATATCCTCAACAGTTGGAAGAAGTTGACAGTGCATCTGGCGAAGCACATGGAACAGATCAGCATGCCGATTCTCCCTCTTGTGGAGCAGAAGCATCTCAATGCAGATACCATCATTAGCCCGGTCGTAGAGATGCCCGAGCATGCTAGAAACCAGATTCCTACACCGATCAGATCGCCCAACGACAATCCGTCCAGGTACAATCCGGGCTCTGCGATGCCACAACTTGGTGCTGGATTCGACGCAGCAACCTACGCGCAATACTCGTCAGATGTTTCCCAATCTAGTCTCACGGCTCCGGTCATGCACTCGTATCCACCGCCACAATTTGCGTACCGTGGCCAACAACAGTCACAGAACCCATCGTTCAGCTTTCCCATTGACCAAACGCAGAGCTTTGCTGTGCGCTCGTACCCGGGGCTGCTTGACACCAGGCAACGCAGCCCTCAGGGCAATGGAGCACAGTCATCGAACCAAGCATACCGTGGGAACATGCAAAATAGCGCTGCGCAATATGCCCCAATCACTCCGGTTTCAGCAACATATGGACAACCACAGGTGTTCTCCTCCCCGGTTGACACAACGCCATATTCCAATGACATACCGTCAGCGTACTTTACAAATGAGCCACAGAGCATTCCCGCAGCACCTCCAGTTGGTTTGAATGGTGATGCCCGTCTTGGGTATGACCAGAGCAGCGGTGTTCCATACTCGTCGGCAGGGTACCAGCAAATGCCTCAGTACATGCAGCAGCAGCAACAAAACTATCCCTACCAGGGGCAATGATATCTACCGACCGTTTTGGGAAGTGCTTCGGCTATTTAGGGGAACATGTAGTGGTGGATGTTTCTTGATGGAAACGATGTTTACGTCTTAATGTCATGATAGCGAAATGTATCAATCATAGACCGATTTGTTGTTCTCATAGCATCGCGGGGCTAGAGCACAACGGAGTGATTATGTCCTTCTTTATGAGCGTTCTGTTGTATGATTTTACTTGGATCTAATAGGCGTTCGGGTTTCTCTTGGGGTTTCTAGAGACAGAGCGTAGATACCTCCCTCTCTCAGGCCAACATTTACCAATCGGAATAGTAATCTCCAGTTTCAAATGATTGGTCTTTTGGCAGGTAGACACTAGGTGCCATGCGGCATTTAAAGTTCACGAACGGGCCCGCTTTCGAGCCTGAACCTGGCAACATGTGGCAGACACTGCCGGTCCGCCTCGATTGATGCATGGCGCTACACCATGCACCATGCGCCAGCAGAAACGAGGGCGGGCGGGGCGTTCCGAGAAAGATATACTGCAATCAAGCGCCGTGGCTCCAGCAGGTCGACGGGGAGGACATACGTAGGCGCGGACATCCAGATCTCGGATTCGTGCCACGATCGGTGACGATGCATACTCTGCGGGCGGGAGTTGAGACAAGAGGGCAGCAGGGCGTCGACTCAGCCACCTTGAGGGACTGCCAAGCAAGGCGCCGGTCACCCAAGCCGGAGGGCGCCCACGCAGGCAGCAACAAGGCAAATCGGTTGCCTTCTTTTCTTCTGGAACCACAGCGCGGAGGCCGCCCTTTATGCTCGCACCATGAGCTAGGGAGCCTCACTCGATCTGCCTGCCAGAGCCATGAGCCCCCACTGAAGTCTGCCGCGCACTTTCTGCACCCATTAGTTCCGCATCCGATCACCGCCGCTGTCCTCCTCGACACCTCTACGAGTTTCCCACACCGGCGACCCTGTGCAGCCAATTATTCGCGCTTGCGTTGAGCCTGGTGCTTGCGCTACGTCCCTCTCTCGAGAGCACTTCACTCGTGTCAGCCTCCAAGCGGTGTGGACGCCGGAGTACTAATGCACCCTCCTTGACGCACCGCCGTCGACCTCGACCTGTTGACCTCTCCGCGCCTGTCTAAGGCTTCTCATTAGGCTCAAGGCTGCAGGCGCTCTCTTTGGTAGGTCGCTTTCTTCCGTTCAGCTTTGCGTTTGTCTCTCTTGAGCATCTCCGTCACCGCTCATCGACTGCGGTCGTGTATTTCTCAAGTCCTTGTGCCTACTGAGCAAACATCGACGAGTCCTGTTGCACCCCTGTGACTTTGAGGGCTAACATGTCCTAGACTAGATCGGACATGTCGCAACAAGAGCGTTTACCCCAGTTTAGTTTTGCACCAACCGATGTAGGCACCCAAGGCCCTTTTATAACAGGCTTCCTTTATTGACGAGATAAGTACTTCAATGCCTCGACGCCCTCCTCAGCAAACGCTTTGCATCCGCAATGGGGGCAAAGCATCGGGGCTCCGGGCCGCTTAGGCCTTCGCCCTTCCTCTAGCATAGATCCCTTGCAATCAAGAAGGAGAACTCCCTCGACATCTCGGTCTGAAAATAACTATAGTCAAGCCAGCCGTCCCGTCCGCCTTGCTGAGAATATCAATCCCGTAGACCCTGGCCTGGATAATGGACTCATTAGTGTTGCCCGATCGCACAGTAGAATGTCCACGTCGAACTTACACCAGGCTCCTGATCCCATAGCTCGTTTCTACGCCGAAGATGCCAGCCCATGGAATCCCGAGAAGGTTTTCCGAGGTCGTGTTCCTGGCCCGAAGGATGGGAGAACCATGCCCTCAAACCTAGTTCCTAACCTGGAGTTCAACAGTTACCGTGATCATCCTGGTTCAGAGCTTGAGAGTACTGGAACTGGCGTAGCTGGGGACTCTGGCTACGGTACTCTTTCACAACCCGCAACGCAATCCATTGCAAGCATGGAACCTGCAGAGTACAATCAAGATGTTCCAGCAAGCATCGACTTCCGTTTGACTGAGTTCAATTTTGCGCCTGGATCCATTCGTCCTACGAATCATTTCCGAGCTGAAAAAACCGATCGTACTAAGCCTACCAAAGCCAGGAATCTCAATCTCAAAGCTCTTACATGTCCACAGTGCGGCGACGTAGCCAAGTGTAAATCCGAGATGAAGTAGGAGCATCGCATATTTCTTTGCTAGCCGAAGCTGATACGTCCTACAGGAAGCATCACCTCAAGCATGTCAAACCATATAAATGTGACATCAGAAACTGTCGAAGGGGTACGAGAGGGTTCACCACAATCAACGACCTGAACCGGCACAAAAAAAGCGTACACAACATCACCGTGGGCGCTGCCACGAAGTCATACCAGTGTGCGTCTGAGCATTGTAGAAATAGGGGGAAGATATGGCCGCGGCTGGACAACTTCAAGCAGCACATACATCGAATGCATAAGGATGAGAACGTTGAGGATCTGATCAGACGGTAAGCTGAAGCTAAGGCTGTGATGAACGTGATGACTGACGTTATCAGATCTTTATGTCATGAGAGCCAACGCTCGGACTCTCCAACTCCTCAACCCTTGTCAGTAGCACCTATGGATACGACACTTGCCGGCATTGGTTTCGAGAGCTTCTCAATGCCGTCATACACTGCTTCTGGAGCCGCAAGCCTTACGTCCGATCAAACTCCACAGCATTGGGGCGATCTAGATGTTAGTCATGACTTCGAAATTGATGATAATCACCCATCCACAAATCACGAGTACTATACCTCATCTTCTCAGCATCCCGACCAAGGAATGCCCTCTGGTTACAGGCAATCTGACAATGGCCAGTCTAATCACATGGAAGGAAACACCCCTAGTCCGTGGAGAAGTAGCTCAACAAGCACCAACCTAGGAGTGTTGGCTGACGTTGCCTGTAATGCGCCTCCTCAGGTTTCTTCAGGTAGCCCATCAGCAGGCAAACTTCCTCAGCGGCCCACAGCTCTATCTGGAGAGCCTCAAACCAAGGCGGAGCAGCGAAAGAGAGCCGTTCTTGGCGAAGTCTCAAAATACATTGCTACGAAGATTCCGGAAAATACCGAAGGGAAATCCCTGGATAAAGCGGTCTGGCGTCTCCTCAGCCGTGCCACTGGTCTAGACAAAAAGGATTCTCCCCTCTCTATGAATGATTCCAATAGCAATCTCTCTGATAACGATCGATCTTCATCATCAGACGATTCGGCAGAAGGTAGCCTCGAAACTATGTCGAAAGCCGACCTAGTGAAGGGCCTTGAAGCTTTGGCAAAGGCCATCAAGCGAGACAAAGGTCATAAGAACTTGGTTGGTCAACGACAAAGGCCTTTTTCTGGCAGTAATGAGACTTGCCCGGAGTGCAACAAAACTCTGCCTCGTAGATGTGATCTCAAGTGAGCATGCGTCTCAACTTCCTGATCATCCTTCCCATCGCTAATGAAATCTAGGAAACACATGAAGCGACATACTCGGCCATACGGATGCACTTTTCCGAATTGTAAGAGAAGCTTCGGTTCCAAGAGCGATTGGAAGCGCCACGAAAACTCCCAGCATTTCCAACTCGAGACATGGCGCTGCCAACAGTCTAAAGAGCAGTCCTGCTGCGCCGAGCTCTTCTACCGCCGCGAGGTGTTTGAAGAGCATCTCAAGGAGAAACATACCGTGATCGGCGAAGAAGCCGCAAACGAAGTCAAGTCCTGTCGCATCGGCCGTAACGGCCAGGGCCAGTTCTGGTGTGGATTCTGTCAAAAGATCATTCCGTTACAGAACAAGCGTTCTGCAGCATGGGATGAACGGTTCAATCACATCGATGAGCATTTCAGAGACAAGAAGGACATCACCACCTGGTTGTGTCTGGAGGCGAGGAAGACGAAGGAAGAAGTGATGAAGGAGATGGATAAAAACTGCTTTGATTACGATGATGATGCCGGCGGGGAAGATTGTCAGGACGATGATAGCCCTTCAGCCAGCCAGTCGATAGCTAGTCAGCACCGAACTCCACCTGATGGGTCTAACACATCTCCGATCTTGGTTGACGGATCACCGGCGCGCTCTTCTAATCCTCGTAAACGGCTTTTGAGCACCGATCCAATCTCGTCTTCATCCTCCGCAAGACTCCCGGCAAAGAGGAAGGAAATAGTTCGCTACTGCGTAAGTCCACCACGCCTCACGCAACTCTCCGGGAAGTGGTTGCTAACCTCGCTCTCTACAGTGTCAATGTACGCTAGGGCCATATTCTAGCAAGCTATATACCAGCTGTTTGGACTGTGAGCACGAATTCTGTGGGGATTGCTCCCGCAAGGTTGTCGCTTGCAATTTGCTGGAGAGCAATATCGAATTGAACATTTTTGCTCATGAGAATTGAAGTACGGGTGAGGTGTATTGTTATGGTGTAGAACGGAAAAGAAATACCGCGAGGTTCTAAGCACGAGGTTTGATGGTTTGCAATGTCTTTTGGATGATATTTATATACCCACAAATGCTATTATTTTCACGACTGTCTTACTATCCTCTCGTTCATCAAGCTTATTTGTTCTGAAGAGTGAGAGAAGACTTCAATAACAGCAGACAAGGTGAGTATGCAAAATCTCTCAATTTGTTACGCTGTAATCAAATTCCGCGGCCCAAATCCATAAGTCAAGGCCATCCCCCAACGCTCCCGCTCACCAAATCCACGACCACCGTACGATTCACCATGGACCCCAGCCAATCTTACACCAATCAATTCAAAGATTACGACGACACGATGCCCACGACGGCTTCCTCCCATGCCAACTTCGCCAGTTTCGAGAGGCACCTCAGCTTGGACGAAACCTTCGATTCGTCGCCCTTCCTGACCGATGCGGACATCGCCGAAGCCATCAACGCCCTCAACGTTGCGCCTGCCACCTCGACCGCTCAGGAGTCAACATACCTTCAGGGCGACATGGGCACCAATATCTACCAGGACGCTGATTGGCCGCCCTTTCGCAATTCAGACGAGGCCGCCATACAGTCCTTCACCGCCGGAGCCTCCGTTATGCCAACTCAGAGCCCTTTTGCCAGCTCAGCCTCCACCCAAGACGTCTTTCCGAACACCCACCCTGGCTTCCATGGCGCCGCTCATTCGTCGCCCTTTCAGCTCCAGCATGAGACATTCATGCAGCCGGTCATCGACACAGCCTCTACCATGCCACTCCAGGACCTCTCGGCTGCTTGGGGCCAACCATACCTTGCTCCGAATGATCTGCCCTTGCCTAGTCAGGCTGGTGGCGGTCATTTGGATGCCTGGTAGGTTTTTTTTTTTTTCAACTAACTGTACCTAGGAACCATTCGGTCCGTATAGCTAAGTTTTTTTCAAGGTATGTGCATACATCCGTCCCTGCACCTTTCCTTATCACTCCCTAGTCGCCCTCTTACGCACCCGCAGAGCCGCTCTCGTTTCCCCAGATAACATCGATACACCAACCAAATGGCCCTGCACATGGCACGAGCCTTGCCCGGAAGTCTTCAAACGTCTCCCAGACATGGAGCGTCACCTGAAGAACGTCCACATCAAGGCTGAAGAGTCTGAGCATTGGTGCCATGACGCTACCTGTCTTCGCAGCGCGGCTCGTGGAAGAGGTCTCGAGGGTAGAGGACGCGGACCCTTCTATCGCAAAGACAAGCGTGATGAGCACGTTAGGAAGGTTCATGGAGAAAATGCTATGGAGAAGTGAGTTAGTACTACTGTGATGGGACGAGATGGGAGGAAGTCTCGTGGAGAGGTCATGGAGTAGTGAGGTGCTACTGAGGGGACGAGGCGGGAAAGTCGAGAGCTGGAGGGGTCCTCTGCGTTTCAACAACGGCACGAGAAGGGCAACTTGATAACTGGGCTGGTTTACTGCATTTCAGTGACGGGATTTTGTTAGTAGTTGGATAGAATGCTATTTGTCTTTGGTCTGGGACTTTGTTTTGAGATAAACTCAGAACGTGATGCGTGATCATCCATTTAATGGCACCGTGCTGTTGTTTGCTAGACGTGGAGCATACCTCCTACTCCGTTTAGCAACTTGAGCTCAATAAGAACGGACGGATCATCCACCTCGCCTTCTGCCAGAGCTCTCAAACCTAACTCAGTTGCAACGCTGCTCTACATTCTACCATCTCCTCCACGCCTCCTATCCTCCCAACCCTCTACTCTAGCATCTCCATGCCCCACCGCCATCAATTCCACTCTACCCTAAACAACTCGCCCACATGCCCCCGGCAGGTCCCCCTCCTCACAACGCTACCATGGCTCCCCGCCCGGACTCTCATATCTGCTTATCCGCCCGCTTCTCACACTCTATACACACAAATGTATCGTGGTACTTCACCTGAAACTGAACGACATGATACCGGGAATGTACAACGCCAACAAGCAGCAACAAGATCATGGGGGTCTATCGTGTTCTATGAGCGCTGGATCCTGTTCGCGTGTCTCGGTGGATGTATCCACAAGTTAATCGCAGGCGCTTGACAGAGGGTAATTTGCTGGACTTCTAGGATCGGTATTGGTTGCGTGGTATCAATCTAGGCGTTTCGTTGGTGATGGAGTGGCGTGTGATAGAGGGACTTGCTAGGTTTAAGTCTAGTTTTTGATAAGGTGGGATGCGGGGATTGGTTCTGTTTAGAGCATGACACGGTGGGAGCCTTCACTATAAGCAGCAATTAGAGAGAGAAAGCGGAGACCAGGGTAAGGGGGGGGGGGGGGGGGCAGGGAGGAGAGACAGCCTGCAATACGCAAGATATCAGCCGCCATATCAGACAAGATACCAGACCACAGGAGGCTTCACAAGTCTATAAAGAGTGAACCCTTCCCATTCCAATCTATCTTTCAAGAATAAAGATACCTGCATTACCTACCTCCCTCACACCCCTCCCCTCCCTTCCCTTGATTCACGCAACAACCAAAGCCCAAACCGCATTCGCAGTCCATTACACTCCGTCTCCCCGTACCACTCACCCTCACACCCATTTACACATCTCTATACTGCTGCACACTCATCGCATCCTTCCTATCCGGCACCCTCACCGTTCTCGTCTCCTCCACAAACCTAGCCGGCCGCCCATCCTCGTCATGTCCCCAAACCTCCTTCACATCAACGAACTCCACAGTCCCATTTTCACTAGTTCCAGAGTCGGTGCCGTCCTCCCACGGGGGCTTGGTAGGTGGCGGAGCAGGCGGAGCAGGCGGAGCAGGCGGAGTAGGCGGCTGTGGTGTCGGCTCGCGGATAGGCACGATGTAGCGGAATCCCGGGGTAGGGCGGAAGAAGCCTTCGTCCTTTGAAATGCGAGTGCGCTCGAGTTCGAGTTCGAGTCGGTTGACGGGATCGGCTGGTGGGGGGCTGAAAGGGGTGGGACGGGGGACGGGGCTGCGAGAAGAGGGTGGTTGGTAGTAGTTGTAGTCTTGGAGCCGTGTGCCTGTAGGTGATGGGATTAGCATGCTATCCCAGATAAGATGTCGAAGCAATCCAAGCGGTGGTAAATGAATGCATAGAGACTTACCAGACGGCGTCTCGTCCCTGCTGAAATGTGCGTCACCTCCATACAACCTCTCCCGTGATCGGCCTCGCCAGAACTCGGTACTGCTCTCCGTGACGGAACGTGGTCGCGATGGCGGTTGTGAAGCGAATTGAACTCTAGGTCCGCCTACTTCCACCATCGTGCTCTCCTTGCTCATACGCGACGACTTCTGGCGCGGAGGACTCTCATAGCGCGTATGACTCAACGAACGCAGTATACCCCTCGCCCTAGATCTGTCACGTCGTCGAAGGACTGGAGGCGGAGACGGAGAGGGCGAGCGATTACTGTAGCGGAACGCCTCGGGATGAGATGCTATACGCCTCTCTGCAGCTGCGCGCGATTCGCGCGTCAAGTATTCTGTGACCTCGATGTCAGGAGACCGTGTATGCGGGCGATGTCCGAAGGGAGAATTAGATCGGTAAGCGTCGAGCGCGCGGTGGACGCTCTCGCGGACTGTCTTTGTCTTGATGATTTCTCGCTCTGGTGAATGACTTGACGAGCTACGATGAACGATCCGCGTCCGGACCTCTCGAACTGGACTTGGTGAAGTGGAAGAGGTACGAAGTGTGATCCTCGTCCTGCTGTGCCCTCGAGCACGAGGCGCCTCGCGACTTGAGGAGCGTACTCGCCGAACAACGATCCTCTCAGAGCTGGTAGATTTGCCTCTAGTTCGTCCGCGCTCACGATCAGGGCTCGTGATCTGGATCCGGATCTCACGCTCCTCTGGAGATTTGCGGCGGACAATACTTTTTCGGCGGATGACACGACGGGGTCTTCCACGCTCTTTCTTGTCGCACTTCGCGCAAATGCCTTGGATCGTGGGTTGGCCTGGGATGACCGGGAAGTGATGGTGGAACTTCCTAGAGCGCGGCTGGTTGCATTTGATACAGACATGGCAGTGCATGACGTGGGCCAGGGGTAATGCCGGAGGCGGCTGAGGAGCGGGAGGAGGTACTGGTTGAGGAGGCGGCTGCTGCTCACGATAATGGAAGTACTCATACTCGTGTGTTCTCTCCGCCTGTGGCTGCGTAGCGGAGGACGACCTTGATGGCGATGGTGACACCTCATTCTGATATACATATCCCTCGTGCCACGTCGACGGACCCACGGCCAATTGATTCTGCGGTGGTGGTTGCTGCTGATACGGGTATCCGGCTTGATATTGAGGCGTTGGCGGAGGATACGCTCGAGGGAGAGCTACATAAGTCGGTGTGGAGCTGGCACGAATCTTGACCCTGCGCAGTTTCTTTTCGTCAATCAATGACATGGCGAGCGCGTCCAATAAACCAAAGCTTTTTCTGCGATGCGCGCTTGCTGGATACAATAACTGGGTCGGTGGATTAGGGGCAGGAGGATGTGCTGGTGCAGGAGCAGAACCAGGAACCAAATAGTATACTGACTGGCTGCCCTGCGGGACTACTTGGCTGTGTTGTGCAGGCTGCATTGTGACGGCCGTCGTCACCGTTGCTATCTGTCTGCTGCTGTTGTTGTCTTGAGGCATTGGATTACCTGACGAATCAACCCGCTGCGACAGAGGCGTGGGAGCGCCGTGGGGAGGCGGCGGGACTCTAAGACATAGCTGTTAGCTGCGCGCGTCTAGGTCAGATATAAGCAGGGCTTACACGGGATAGTAGTATTGCTGCTGCTGCCCGCTGGCGGCACCATAGGCTGCGTAATAGGCATTCAAGGCATTGTTGTAAGCTTGGTCTGCCATCGTGCACTCCGGACTCGCGCCCGCTCTGGAAAAGAGTCGATATGGGCGATGGAAGGAGCAGGAGCTCACACAGGATAGCAAGGGCAAGAAAGAACAAGCTGGAGGTGGATTGTCGGAGAGACGTCTGGAGGTGGACCGTGGAACGAGGAAGTCGCACGGGCGGCGTCTGGTCACGCGCCAATGAAAGTAACGAGGACAAGGCAGGACCGATAAGGACTTAAGATGGTGCAGGAGGAGGATAATGTCGGAGGTGATGATCCAACGCTTAGATGGGGCAAATTGGATCTTCGATCACTTCACCTCACCCTTCCGGTATAGCAAGTCAGCGAACAGTCACAGCTAGGAAAGCTTCAGACGACCAAAAAAAAATCCTCTGCCTGTCCTCATATTACTCTACTCCGTGCTTCTACCAGGTCTACAGTATTAGGAAAGAGATTGGCGTACACTTGGATGTCGCAGTTTGAGGTATGCCAATATAATCTTTTGGAAATTTGAACAGGATGCAAGTGAAACCGCTTTAACTACCTGTAAACTCGCCAGGCGACTTCGGACAATGTCATCTACCAGTACTCAGAAGGCAGTATACCCACCTAGAAGACACAATTGCCGTGAAGTTCTGAACATAGGCCACTTGGAATACAGTCACATAATCCTGGGCCCAACTGCTTCTTGTACAGACCTATTCGTTTTATTCTTCCAAACGCCCCCACATGCCTGTGACGCTTGTTGATACAGTTCCCAAAATCCTCAACGGTAAGAATACCAACCCGAATAAATGGCCATCTCACTCCACTCTCAACGTCCTCGCGCCTTTCCTCTTATGCGCCCTCTTCTTCTTGTTACCCTTGTCAAAGGCAACAGCGCTCCCGTGATCACGACCAAAGTTATCAAGGTCCTTGACCTTGTAAATTCGGATGATCCAGTTCTCGCTGGTGAACGCCTCTTCGATGGTGGTGAGCTGAGGCCCTTCTGCGGGTAGCCGCGTGTTTCGGACACGGTCTTGTGCCTGTCCAGCGGGGAACAGCGCGTTGTAGTTGTAGTAGGACATCTTGTACCTGATATGGCAGTCAGCATATGCTACAAATGATAGAGAGGAAGAACTTACATCAAACTGTTCTTCATGGTTGGCGTAGCCTCGTCGTCAACCCGGTACTCGCCTCTTTGCGTGAAAAAGTTGCGCTCCTTAACTTCATCCGGCCAGATGCCCTCCGCAATTCGTACCATCCACAAGAACTTATTGATATCGTCACCAGAGTAGCCAAGAAGACCACCGAACACGATGAGCACATAGTCGACCTCGTGCTGACGCATGATCGGGTAGCTGACTTCTTCTCTTGAGCTCATCGCCTTACCAACGGTGGCAATGTGGGTGTTGTTCCATGTGTTGTTGTCAACCAAGGTTGGGCGGTCTGCCATTCCTCCAATCTGGTAACCATAATCCCACCAGCTCATGATCTTGGCATTTTCGGGCGTGTTCTGGCGGAGCCAGTAGTAAGCCTCTCGGTAGTCATCGATGATGTGCTGGCTTCCGTCGGGAAGTCTGCTGGCCAGAACAACTGAAGGAGAGGAATAGGCGTTTGAAGTGACCCATGTGCAGTGCATAACAAAGAGCATAAGGTAGATGGTGGAAGCTCCGACAACCGTAATCTTTGACGAATATGAGTAGATCCCAACGATCGGGTTTCGGGTAGAGCGTAGCCCGTCGGGTAGCATAGCTGAAGCTGCTGCTACGCTTGCCGAAGCAGGTGTTCCATTTGCTTGGGTCTCAGGCTTCGGACTATCTACGCTCATATAAGTGTCCAGAATTTGGGAGAATGCAATTGCGGAAGCAACGCAAACAATTGGTGTAAGGGTCAACATCAACCGGACCATGACGCCAGCGAAGTAACTAGCAAACACAGCGTAGATGACGATAAAGACTTGCTCGTCGGTCAGTGTGCGGAAGCTCATGTAGACACCGGCCGGGAAGAGCCAGATCATCATGCTCAAATCGAAGAAAAAGGCCGGCCAGGCGGTTGGCTGATGCTCGGAGACGGAGGCGATAATGGGAATATGGATCTTGGCGTAGCCTGTGTCCCACAGAGAGTAGAAACGTCCGCTCCAAGGAGCAATAACACCAGTGACAGTAAGCAGGACAAGGCCTCCGAACGACACCGCAAAGATTACAAGTACGAGGGCTCGGAGGAGAGTCTGGAATTGCCTGCTTGGGAGCTGATTCCGCACGAATTCGACGAAACCGACGATTTGGAGGAGACCGAAGACACCTACAGGGGTTAGAGTAGGTTCAAAGATGCTCTAATCAGGAACACATACCAAGCGCAGCCATGTGCTCGCTACTCCGAATCGGCAGGAATCCCACGAAGGGAATCTGCATGCTTGCAAGCGTCCCAAGAACATACCACGAGGTATAGCTCACGTACAGCCTCGGGCTATACCGTCCCATGCAGATCAGGACGAAAGCATGCAGAGGCAGCAAATTCGTAATGAACACATATCCACCCCACGCCGAGACCATGTATCCGTAGAACAGGGCGGTCAACGCGCCCCAGAAGACCGAGCCGAGCTTGATAGCTTTAATCCAGAGGTAGAAGGTGAACACTAGTAGAAAAATGGCGATGGCCTCGTTATCGTAACTACCAGCCACCGAACGGGAGATGTAGCCTGGTGTGATGCCCATGAAAGCTGCGGCGAGGAGACCAGCGGATGGGGAAGCGACCATTTCATTGGTCAAGAGGTATGTCGCAAACGCCGTCAGGCCTGAGAAGCCCGGCGCAAGCAAGACGCAAATGTTCCGAATGTCGACGGGAAAGGTAAGGAAGCGGAGGACGTGGTAGATGATGCCGCTGGTTACCATCAAGCCGGGGTAGAGAGTGCCTCCTGTAACTCGACCAAGCGGATGCCATGTTCCTAAGGAGCAATTCAGATCAGCAATTGACCTCCTTTATAATGGAATATCCAGTATGGCGAGATCAAAGGAGGGGGCTTACGGTCGTCAAACCAATCCCAAAAGCTGTAGAATCCATTCTGGACAAGATATTTCGTCGCCCGAAAGTTAAACCAGGGATCGACTATACACAATAGTTAGTCAATTGAGCTTGCGCACAGTTCCGAGTCGAGGTACTCCGGGGGGACTAACATTCGTGGATAATGCTCTCGAACCGAATAACGCTGAAGAGCCGACTCGATACTGCTGCAGCAGCGATTGTGAACAGAATTATAACTCTGAGCAAGCCTTGAGTATTCGGACCGGTGAACTGCTTGAGCAACGGGTCCACTGGTGAGGTGGCCATGATTGAAAAGGGAGGAGGTGGGATTGAAGAATCGTGGGTTGCTCTCAAGCCGCGTCACGGAGAGCTTCAACAGGCACAGGTGTCCTCCACCAGATGAAACCTCTCGCGTAGATCTCAGCACGCTAGCAACTTCTTAGTACATTCACAGCTTCCTCCAACCCACACTTCAGAAGCACTTCACAACCTCCCACTTCTCCCAAACCTGCACGCCTGATTTAAAGCATGTAGAAAGCAAGATCGTCTAATCTAAATATCCGTGCCCTCTATAAGGCCTCTAGAAGTCTATCACGTCACCAAAGCGAACACATCCACGCTCAATTTACGCAAAAGATCGGTCATCATTGATTTAGATGTCTTCTAGAATTTTGTAGCCAATTCGAAGCAAATCCAACGATGTTAGACAAGTGCATGAAGTTGAAACACAGGTACATTTCTGGAAATTGATTGAACTTCATACAGCTGCAGATAGGTGTGCACACTTTCCATTTTGACCGGATTTCTTTCAATATATCGAAGCACTTCACTTATCAACAAACAAGCGTACACATATTGAACTTTAAATGATTATGATTTCATTGGCTATCTCGAGCCTTGTGCCGGGAACCACCTTCCCAGACATTTTTTCAACCACATGCTTTCCTTATTAACCATCCCCTCCACAAAATCCCGCCGGACCGCCATGCAGAGAAATTAGAGCCATTAAGGCATTATGGCCTGCCAAACATACAAGAATCGAAATAAAAAGAACAAGCACGTAGGTATTCCTAGGTCTACGAAGCAGATACACGAGGTGTCGCTTCAGTAGGAAGGTGCGTTGGAGTAGGGTGTAGGGTGGAAGGAGCAAGTACAACTATCGGGAAACTAGCTGAGCCAACTCGGGACGGTCGTGACTTCAGTAACGTAGCGACGCTTTCCTGCTCTTGAGCGCGAATTTGAGGTCCCCCCTCTTAATCTCCGTGGTCTTTACTAGCTCCTTGGCCCAGGTTGCGATATTGCTGGTTACGGTACGTTTTGCCTTCTTCACGGTTCTTGTCTCCCCGTTGGACACAAGGATCTTCTGATCACCTGCTTCGGTGTTACCCGTGAGAGCCCCCTTCAAACCTGCAGAGAGAAGGGCAGATTTGAGAGCTGCTGGGTCGGCAGCGAGCTGGGCATCCCGAGCCATCATATAAGCCATGACACCGGTGACGTGGGGGCAAGCCATGCTGGTGCCGCTGAGAGTGTTGATGACGTTGTCTGCGGTGTTCCACGCAGAGATAACGTCCTTGCCCGGGGCATAGATATCGGTGCACTTCCCAGTGTTGGAAAAGGTAGAGATGCCGTCGTCGATGTCGATGCTGCCCACGGAGACGACAGCGCTGTTCGTCCCGCCGTTGTCCGAAGGGCTGGAGTTGCAGGCATCGGCGCCCGAATTGCCAGCTGCCACACTGATGTGAATTCCAGCAGCACTGGCAGCCTTGATGACCGAGTCAACTGACGAGGAGACGCTTCCGACGCCCCACGACATGCTCATGATGCTGCCAACAAAACCGGGCTGGGACTTGCGCTGGTTGTGCTGGTCAACAACCCAGTCAATACCCGCGACGCTGTCAGAGAGCGGGCCAGTGCCTTGCGCGTTGAGAACTTTAACTGCAATGATATTCGCGCCGGAAGCTACACCAAAGACGGCACCAGCAGCAGTACCAGCTACGTGCGTACCGTGGCCATCGCCATCAGTGTTGTCAGTTTTGTCTGCAGAGAAACCTTGCGTAGCACGACCTCCGAAAACGCCATGGGTAACGCGAACGCCGGTGTCTACGATGTAGATATCGACACCCTGGCCCTGTGTTCCGTCGGTGCCTTCGAAGTCGTACGTGAAATCGAGGTCAGTCGCGGAGCCCTGTACTGCCGAAGAGCTTGAGATGCGCTGCGTGCCCCAGGTGGCGCCCGATCGGGTGTCGTACGAAGAAATTTCGACGGCCTTCTCGACGTGAGCAACATCCTCCATGGCGTTGAGGGCGTCGATGCAATGGGACTTCATGTTGGCGGCGAAGCCACGGAAGACCGAGTTGTTGAAAGTCCATCTGACGTCGGAGTGCTCGACATTTAGCTGAATGCGAGAGAGCACTTCGGCGACATGAGGGACTTTTGCTTGAGAGTTGTTGAAGATAACGACATACTCGTCGCCACCGGTTTGGTGGGCGCCAGGAGTGACGTTCGAAATGAACCCGGCCCCGGCTTCGGGGGTGGGCGCGGCGATGACGGTAGAAGTCAAGGCCGCCAAAAGAGCGGTGGTGCTGAATGACACTCTCATGTTGAAAGGAAGGTTGAAGTTTGATAGACTCCTCTGGAGCACGTGATTTGAATGAAAGTCGAGCACAAGGGCTTGAAGCAATGCACTAGTGAAGGGATGTCGAAAGAGCTGTTGTCAAGGTCAGCGGAGGCCTAGATGACTGAAGGTGCGAGAAGAGAGGATTTATGGAGCGCGAGGTGAAGGTAACAATGCCAGATTGTACAGTGACAGCAACCTATGTGCGGCGCGCACATTGCCAGATATAGGTCAAGTGACAAGGCATTGTGGAGGAAACAAAGATGGTGTTCCAGATTGGGGCAGCATTGGCAAACAGGCGCCGGACAGACAAGGCATTGACGGATCGAGTGGAGGCGGTGTTTGGTACTTACTTCGACGCGGCAAGTGAGCGAGGTTGAACGATCTCTGTTTCACGTAGTGTAGAGAGGGTTTGTCGAGCCGTCGAACGTGCCAGCACGCAGGGCAAACGATGCCGGATTGAGGGAGTGAAGTGAAGAGAAGAATGGATATGGGGAACGAAAGGAAGACAGGGCTCAGGGCGCTGTCGAAGCTTTAATGTAAACGAGGGTGGATGGAAAGGAAAAGAAAGACTGTGAGTCCGCAGCTGGCAGCAAGAGCGATGAGGCCGTCGTTGGAGAGGCCGGGGCCGAGGATGCTCCTGTACATGTACCTACATTGGCGAGGCGGTAAACACCAGAGCAGCACGACGACTTGTCGCAGCTGAAACAGCTTGGCCAGCCCAATGCGCGCTGGCGCCCGTTCTCTGGTGAAGCCGAGTGCCTGGCGAGCAGAGCCGTCCACACGTGCAGTAGGTGGTTTGCGTTCCTCTGCAACATCACCACCACATCCGGAATCTTACACCGCGGCTAGTCTGCATGAACACTGATTCTTCTGAGCTGGCCTAGCGAGTGATCAGGACCGTAAAGGCGATACACCTCCGCCGTATATCGATCTCCGAAAACCTACGGAAGACCTTCATGTAATGGTATATACTCACGATGAGGCATCGAATCATATAGATCTCCAAAATTCAATACCGCAGGAAGACACGCTTCCTCCCGCACGGCAGCGTCAAATACGAGTCCCCAACCCGCCCTAAAATACTGGCCCCTACCCTACGCAAGTCTCACCCAAGGGGTTTTCGCAAAAAGTCTAAAACACCTCCCCTCCGCCTCCCATAGGCCAGCAAAAACAAAGCCACCCGCCGTGCCGTTTCGACGCTCCCCCGGCATCATGCAAGCCTCAGGGCTAGCCCCCTCGATTGGCCCACACCCTCCTGAAACAGGCCCACAGCCCTGGAAACGCGCGCCCAGCGAGCCAGTCCGGCGCCGGCCTGCCCTTGCGCATGAAAAACTCTTAAATCCAGGGGCGGCGCGCGGTGCGCATCTTCAATGCCGGCGCCAGAGGGCCAGTCGCGATCTCTGCGCGCAGCGACGGGACGGCCCTCCGTGGCCAACGACGCGGCCGGCTCACGTGAATTCGCGGAGGCTCGGAGAGAGAGAAAAGTGCAGGGTTAGGGGGAGATTGGGGGGGTGCCGTGTGCTGCGCGGTCGCATGTTTCGAACGCGGCGCGTCGTGGTGCGAATCGGTGCCGTGTTTTGTTGCATCCGGGCTGCTTGCCTGAAGGGGGCACTGGCGGAACACTGCACCGATGCAGTAAGTTGCAGAGAGATGGCGCTGGATGAGAAGTCTCGAACGCGGCCTGGCGGTCGAGTCGTGGAGTTGCGTTAGTTAAACTTGAAGGGACTTCACGTTTAGGTGGGTACGATGACAAGCTGTGGTCATAGGTTTTGCAGTGTGGTTGTAGGAGTCTGTTTAACGTTTACCGTGAGATGATCCATCGCTTTGAGCGCAGTTCCCACTGGACGTGGAGTTTGCTGTCATTCCTGCTCTGAGAGGATTCTACCCTTGTATATGCATGAATAAATCAAAGACGTGCTTTTCCTAGACCAACGTCCCTCCCTGGGTGGCGGAAACCCCGTGCCGGAATGCATCTATCACTTAGGCATCTTAATTCTCTGCTCCATATTTCTATCAAGTAAAAATAAATGTGTTAATATTCTCTGGGCATTTCCACTGGTATGCAGCTAAAAAGTAAACCGCTCTTGATTATGCGATTATTCGATTATTTTAGAGCGTCTACGGAGGAGCCTTTCAAAAGTTTCTGCCCGCGCTAAAAACGCTATAAAACGCCATAAGGCTGGGCACACATACACCGAATTTCCTCCCGTTTGAAAATATCATCTCTACCTACATTACTCTACAACAATCTCTTTCCATGGCGCCTAATATTGGCAGCCAGTTAGAATGCTCCTACGCACGCCTGCCTACGCGTCTCAGCTGGACAAGGTTCACCTGTTGTCTGCCACCGTTGCTGCCTGCAACCCCTGGTCTCTCTTCACTATATAGCCACTCGTTAGCACCTCAATACAACTCATGCTTTCCTCACTGATCCTTTGCCCTTCCTACGCCAGCTGCCAGTTATAAGCCAGGCCTAACGCTACAATCCATCGTTGTATTCTCCTCCTACATCACCTGGCTAGGAAGTCACGTGTCTCGCTACGTTGCCCCTATCAGCTGCTGCACGCACTATTTGCTGCAACACGCATCCACACAGGCATCATCAGTATATTAGTTACCGTTCTTTCGAACTTAACTAGTATGGATTCATCAAACATCAAGCTGCTATCTACAACAAAAGTCATCCTGGCATCAGGACCAGTATTAAGCTGCTATCCACAATTTCCAGTCTGGTCCTGATGCCAGGATGACTTTTGTTGTAGATAGCAGCTTGATGTTTGATGAATCCATACTAGTCAGGTTTGAAGGAACGGTAACTAATATACTGATGATGCCTGTGTGGATGCGTGTTGCAGCAAATAGTGCGTGCAGCAGCTGATAGGGGCAACGTAGCGAGACACGTGACTTCCTAGCTGTCACGGCTTGAACGGTGAAGCTTGCTGCACAGCGTAACACGTGATGTTAGGACCCGGCGAGAGGCCTTGTTGCAAGGGCCTATGCGAGCCTTGGCAGGAGTATACCTGCCGACCGCCGCCCTGCCTCCTTGTAGCTCCTTGAGCTACGTCTTGTTATTCAACCCGCCTGCCTGCCGTGCATTATAGAACACGTAGTGAATTCAGTTATTACTTCTACCTACCTGCCCGAGCTAGCTAGGGCAATCCTGCCGCCCGAGACCGTGACACTAGCCAGGTGATGTAGGAGGAGAATACAACGATGGATTGTAGCGTTAGGCCTGGCTTATAACTGGCAGCTGGCGTAGGAAGGGCAAAGGATCAGTGAGGAAAGCATGAGTTGTATTGAGGTGCTAACGAGTGGCTATATAGTTGAATAGAACAGGGATTGCAGGTGGCACCGGTTACAACGGCAGCAACGGTGGCAACTGTGGCAATAGTGGCAAACAACAGATGAACCTTGTCCAGCTGAGACGCGTGTACAGATGTGCGTAGGAGCATTCTAACTGGCTGCCACTAACCAATGAAGAAGAACGAGAATTAAGGAGAGAGAAAGGGGGGGAGTGCCTGTACGTAGGTGACCGTGAACCGTATGAGTTGTTGATCCTAGGTTGTAGCTGTTACAACCCGAGTATGAGACTGTCAGCCAGGGGGTGAGAATGTGGGAAGGATCATGATAACATACGAACGTGTCTCTCGAGCTCATTTCGAGCAAGTCCTTGCACGTGTTCGAAATACGATTCCTTGTATATCCATTGCCGGACCTTCTTCTGTTGTACACGGTTATTTCACCCATACTTCAGTTCCAATTGTGAGGTTTACTCACTAGACAATGGAGTTCGTGAGTCATAAAGATCTCAGATGCGAAGCCTGAGCCGTCCGCCAAGGGCAAAGAAGTGACATTATAATAGTCTAGATCTTCTTTTGCGACCCGTATGGTAGTGTCTGTCATAATTTGTATGAGCAACATACTGATTCCAAAATGCTCATGCCACACATGCGAACCTTTCAAAAGATCATGCCACGCCTGATCGAGCTCTGGGCCTGGGATACCTGTAAATGGTGTCCTAGCCACAGTTAGGGGAAACGTACGACTGTCTCTACGAAATGCAGGAGATCTCGTAAGAGCTTTCAGTATGGTTAGAACGTGCGCCATTACAGAGGTGAAAGCACCGGATGGCTTACAAGGGAAGAGTTCGGGTTCCAAGGTGCGCACCTTAGACTCTAATCTTTTGAAGCGGACCCAGAGGCTGATGTAAAGAGCCCCAAAGATGAGGTACCCTATTGCTGCAAAAATAGTTACGAGTCTTGAACTCTTGTTGTGGTTGAATCGGACTGCCTTCACCCGGAAGGGCTTGCTTTCATTGTCGGATAAAGTGCAAACAGACGAGGCATCGCAATCTTCATCCTCCTCGTACAAAATCATCGTTCGATTTGTGGTGGTGTTCAGACGGATTTCAGTGACGTTCGCTAAGGCAGCGACGATTCGTACGCACCGCTACACTATGAGCGAGGCACAGCTGCTAGCACAATTCCGTGTATCCATGTAGTAATGCAGCGGGGTAATATCACTGCGGAGTTTCCAGGCGTAAGCTATTGGGGAGGACGATGTGTAGCCTGGTATAGACCACACTTGGCTTAACAACGGACACCGATCCACCCTCCTTCAGCAGCAATATGTTGGACTCCGGGTACACTGCACGCCATTGTCAGCGACCCTGAGCCCTATTCCAAATGAAACTATTGACTGATATGAGGCGCCTACCCACCTTCTCGAATGCGAGTTCGATCGCGACAATCTGACAGTTGCGATATCGGTCTTCTTGCCTCCAAAGAGCAACAGTTGGGTACAATCAGCAGCATAATGGCGTGGAACGTCGCCAATTTCATCGCTCTTGCGGTGACGTTTCTGCTCCTCGCAATCGTCTCTGTCGCTTTGAGATTTTGGGCTCGGACGACATCTCTCAGGTCGTGAAGAAGCAGTTCTGTGTTGATTTGAAGAGGCATAAGGCCCGTATATATAGCCTATGAAAGGGGGGGGGTACTCCCCTGTTCCCCCTTGTTACGGATATGGAAGGATGTAACGCCACTGACACGCTAGTAGTGGCAACCTGAGTACATCTAGAGCCAGGTTCGGCCCGGACGATGCCTTGATCATTCCAGCAGTGGTGAGTGAGACCAAAGGACCCACCTAGATACGCAGCAAGCTGATAACCTCGTAGCTATGCGTAGTCGGCATGGCTATAACAATGATCGTTGGTAGGTGACGATACGGTCTGCTGTACATGCAGTGTCTGACGCGACTTATTCACTTTAGGGACACGGATTGGAGAGATGGCGCAACATTATACAAACGAAATGGGTCCTCATGGGCCGGTATACACAAAACACCTAGCGAACTATGAGAAGGTGAGGCCTTGTACCAGTCGTGGGACGATGTTGCTAACAACGGTAGGCCAACTATACTCTTCAACTTCTCCCCTTAGCTTCCTTGGGATTTAGCAAGGCCTCTGTTTTATGTTTCTACCGCCGAATTTTCTTCGTCTACGAACGATTCTTGAATGTGAATACGGTCCTAATGGTCATTGTCGTGGCCTGGGCGGTATCGTTCTTCTTCACAACCCTGTTCCAATGTAAAAATCCCCGCACTCTTTGGACGACTTTCGAATATTCGAGAGTTGAATGTGTAGACACACTACCGTTCTACTACGCTGTGTCAATCAGTGGGTTTCTCACGGACCTCATGATATTGGCCTCGCCCCTCCCCATCATATACCAACTTCAAATGCCTTTGAAGAATCGAATTGCCGTAGCAGGTATTCTTTTGCTTGGAACAGTGTTAGTATTCCCTTGGGCAATCACTTGGTGGATGTTTCTAACAGCTAGCAGTGTGTGTGGCGCAGGAATTACACGCTTCGTAACCTTTGTCAATATTGGTCACGGCATCTTCGCGAACATCAACGACATCACATGTACGCACGACTTCACTCCTGCGATATCTAAAGTAGCTGACGATGGGCGTAGACTTTACCACTCCTGTATTTGCATGGACTATGATCGAGAGCTCTCTCGCTGTGGTCGGCGCGAACCTCCCGCTTCTCCGGCCTCTCCTCCACCAGAAAACATACACGTCCTCGTATGCCTGGTCATTGCTTCGTTCCTTGCACATTAGACGCTCTGATAATAGTAGCTAGGAGCGACTTGGTTAAAAAAGTGAAGGTCGTTTCAATAATGATATTCAACTTATGAACAAGGCGATATCAAGCCAGGACATAAATTTAAAATCAGTTATTCCGCAGGTGGAGCCGGCGAGGCCTTCTGGAGAAGGCGTTTATATGCAGCGCAAGTATGAAGTGGCATAACGGCCGCAAGAATGTTACTCTACGTGAAATCCAGCCAGCTTAGCAACAAAGAAAGATGATCCAAAAGATCCTATTTTATCTCAACTTACCTAGGTAGTACCTATTCTCAGAAAGGTTTCGCTCAAAAATCACCTTCGTTCTTATTGTTTCTCAGGGTATGTCAACAGCTATGTCGTGTCCACATACTCGTGTCAACGTACCGCTCTATCTGCAAAGTCAGATATGCGTACGCACACGCTAATGCAATTTGTACTCTTGACGTTAGATCCCACCATCCTCTCCACACAGCACCTAGAACTCCGGAATCCTTGCTCGTGCTCAGCGAAGCTCGTTGTATTCGACCATGGCTATGTTCAGCACCCAAAGAGAATAAATGCACAGTGCAGGGTACTTAATCGTGCTTCTTTATGGATGAGAGTAGACTAGCGGTAATGCGAAGCTAGGCGGTCTCGAGGATCTGCCATCAAGTCGACCTAGTCGCTCTCTTCATGGATCGTAAGAGTATGCGTACAACAACTCATTTATCTACTACAATATTTTATCAAGCTCAGTCTATCTAGACAACCAAGCTCTATCCACCCCCAGACTCCGCAGTGTAACCTGTTACCTCACCACGCACCATCATATCACCATCGGATCATATACCGTGCCCGCATTGTACAGTACATTCTCTTCCGCGCCCTATCAACACAAACTCCCCATCCCTATTTCAAGAAACTCCAATCTCCGAGCACCCTTCATACACAGATAGGGATAGTAAGAAAAATGTACAATTTCCAAGGTACGGTACAGTACAAGTTAGGCAGTAGGCAATACGCAATGCAAAACCCCAGTCCGAGCGCGCTCCCATAAACACATCCTTCTATAATCTTCCCCTGACTTAAGCTCACACTTCCTCGTCGCTATCCTCACCCAGCAGCTCGCCCTCATCCGGGTCCACAACCGCGTAATCTCCACCGCGCGCAAAAGAGCTTCGTGACGTGAATGTCCTGCCTCCGTAACCCCCGCCCATCCTGCTCGACACCGCGCGCCACGCCGATCCGACCACCATTGGGATTGCGACCACCACGGCTACGAGCGCTGAGATGGTGGCCACAGGCCAGCTGATCCAGGGACTGTTGCTGTCGAAGCTGGGGCCCGATTCGCCCAGCCTGATGCGGCCGAATTTGCCGTCCCAGTTGGACCAGACCCAGTAGCCGACGCCCGACGCCGCGAGGATGGGGAGGACGATAGCCAAGAAGAGGCCGAAGCCGGAGATGCCATGCTTCTTCTCGTACTCGTCTTCCCAGCCAGGACAAGGGAGTACTTGACTGGTGTGGTCCATTTCTTTGCCGTCTTTACAGGTGGATAGAGGAATCCGGCGGTAGCCTGTTATGGCCCAGTATTCCTTCAGCTTGGGATTGTCTTTGCACGCCTGGATGGGGTCGGGCACGGAAAGACCCTGGATGAGTGTGCATTCGCCACTGGGTTGGCGCTCATAATTGTAGTCACTAAATTTAAGTCAGCTTTCGAAGTTCACATGTCCCATATATAAGGTTACTTACCACTCAAAGTCCCTCCTGGTGCAGGTGCAGTTCCTGGCAATATTGTGCAAATGATCGATCTTCCTCCCGTTGTAGCACTCCGTGGAGGTGTCCTTCTTCCTGTGGTACTCCGCCACATGACCAAACAAACAATCGTCCTCCTGTGAAGGGTGTCCCGGGATCCAGATAGTGTAATCACCAGCTTCAGGGTTCTTTTCGTCCAGGTCGCACTGCCTCTTGAATTTGCCAGAAAAGTCGAGGTTAATCGTAATCGGTTGACCCTTGTCCTTGCCCCATAGCAAAAAATTGAGTGATGTGTCGCTGGGAACCGTCGTGATAGAATCGATCCTTACTGCGTGATCACTGAACTTGTGCAGTTGAAAGGCTGTCTTACCCTCATCAATCGAGTAGTAGACATGATCAGTGTCTTCATTCTTTCGAACAATGACGATCACAGAGCCTTGGTCGCCAAATTCGAACATATAGGGGCCCTTCTTGATTTCTTTCCAGGTGATCCCGGCGTCGCGTGTCAGGAAAGTACTGCCCTCATCATACAGACTTAAAGTTTCACCCACGTTACCTACACCCATCATCAATCCGACAGCGGTCGGTGAAGAGAACGTTTCCCGTGGGTCACCTCGCTCTGTATATCCATGTAGATGAAGGGAGCATTTGCTGAGATCGCCGGAGCAGTCGTACTTCTTGCCATCTGAGTCCTTCTCGGGGGGAGTGAGGAAAGCCCAGTCGGCGCCGTCATTGTGGGTGATCTTGGTTTTCTTCTGCTTCTTCGCACCACCATCCACGGCCTTGCGGTTAGCAACAATGTTGACAACTGCAACTCCTTCGATCCCTTGCATCTTCTCAAAATCAACGTAGCCATCAGTGTTTCGGTTGACATCGTTAATGCTAAGAACATACGAAGTGCCGTTGCTGTTGCTCTTAATGATCGTGCCATATTCCTGCTCCCTCGCTGGATTGACAGTGACATGGAGGAATATCGAGTGCGTAGAGCTATCCAAGACGGTGTACGCTTGTTGATGGTCGACGTTGAACTTCGGAGGGAACTTCGCATCAGCGAACACCTTCCCATCGAGACTAGCATCTAGCTTCAACGACTTGCGGTCTTCCGTCTTCGACGCCACGATGATGAACTCAGACATTGTCGCGAACTCGACAACATCGTTGAATCGAACGTCCTTATGCTCGAACCAGTCCTCGCTGGCTACGAGTTGCAACGGTTCGTCTGGGTTCTCCTTGGCGTACTGCTCACAGAAGACGAGTTTCTCGTTGACCTGTCGGCCATCTTCCCGCCACATGAACTGGCACTTCTTGACAAAAGTGGTCAACGCCTTCCACTCAAGACCGTTCTTCGTGGATACGGACGCAGTAGAGTGGCATCCGTCTTGCCCAGCTTTGCAGTCCTCGGCACCAATCCAGATAAGCCAGTCTGCGTGGTTTGGCTCTGGATGGAAGCCCATAATCTGCAGCATCTGCGTATTCGGTGCAGTGGGCGCGTCGAAATGTTTCATGACCTTGTCTTGCCCTCTGTCTTCGGAATAGTATACCTTTTTAGTGGGTGTGATTAGATACACATAGTCGTTGTTGTACTGATGCGGGTAGATAGCCACAATATCATCATCGACTGCCTTCTTCCAGCTCTTACCATGGTCATGCGTGATCCATGCTTCCCGTTCGCTCGTCAGCGTAATGATGGTCTCGTCTGTTCCATGAGCAAAGTCCCCTCGCTCCAAGTAGAAATGCTCGCGGAAGCCTTGGCCCTTGAACTCGGTTATGGTTTGCGTTATGTCGCCGCTTGATGGCGGAGCCTTGGTGTCGGAGCACTGCCGCTCCTCGGGCTTGTCTTTCTTCAAACCGCCTTCGCACATGTTCCCCGGTATCAAACGCCAGCCGGAGCTACCTGTATAGGTATTTTGGTCCCCTTCGCACTCTCCTTCCGGAGCGGTCAAAGCGCCTGAGGGGACACATTTCTTCTTGTCGCCGTCCCATTCAGGAACGAAGTTAAAGTCACACTCGAAGTCTTTCTCCGTGCACTCGCATTTTTTGAAGACGGGTACTGGGTCCTTGAACTCTTCGTCCACAAAGCAATCGGCATCCCATTTCCGTCGACGGAAACTTTGTTCTTGGCCCATGACGCAGATCGGCTTTCCGTCGTCATCCACGCGCGCATTCCAATTGATAAAGTCTTTTTTCTTGCACTTTCCTTCGTGGAGCGCTGAGAAATCCAATGAGGAAATGAAGTGCTCAGCATCGTTGGCCTTCCCGCGCCTTATCCCAGTGAGAATAAATTGCAAGCTCGTTGAGTCCGGTATCGTGGTCAGCTCGTAAGCCTTGAACTTGAATCCCATATCGAATTTCTCCCAGGTGTCCGGTCGACCGTGTTTGAGTGAGTAATAAATCTTGTCGGTTTCGCCTTCGTCAAAGACAGCAACGAGAACGGATCCAGCATCGCCAAATTCATACTTATGCGCCTCCTTAAGGGCCAATTGCCAGGTAAGTCCAGCGTCATCCGACACATAAAGGTCCCCCTCTATGTACGGCTTCAAGTATTCCCCAGTATTGCCAACGCCCATGATGATTCCTGGCGCCGGGCTCGAGAACACTCTTCCACTGTTTCGCAGATTGGTGACCGAATGCAGATGTAGATCCTTGTCGTCGACTTTGAGGTTCTCAAAGGTTCTGCCGTCGTCGAAACTGATCTGAGAAATGATCTTCTTTTGGGCCCAGGATTTCTCTACCTCTTCCCAATTCTTGACCACGTTGACCAAGACTATGCCCTGGATATTGGAAATTTTCTCGAAATCGACGTATCCTTCACGGTCGCGGTTCGTGTGGGCGATGTTCTTGGTGAAGTAAGTACCATTAGAGTTGCTGGTAAATAGAGCCCCGACGTTGGTCCACCTATTGGTCATGACATCGACCTGAACGCTGTAATTCGTAGACTCGAGGATTGTGTATGCGTCCTCTTCAACCTTGTGGTCCCCGAATTCCGCTCGGTGCCATACAATTGTATCGTCCGTGACATAGAGTGCAAGTTCGTCGCTTCCCGGCGCCTTAGCAGCTGCAACAATGTAACCCTTGACAGCGGCCATATTGGATATTCCAGACACGGTGCGCCCAGCCGACATGACCGGTTCCTCTTCATCGTCGAAGAAGCTATTCTAATCAGCATTGTCCATGTAGGCTTGCAGGGTTGTCCGCGAGCATGAATGCTCTCGTGTTCCACTCACTTATCAGAGATGACCATCTTGTAATCCTTTACTAGCCTCGAGTATTTGCCCTTGACTATACATAGAACACGGTCGTCATACTTGCCCTCGTCGTTTGCTAGGAAGCGATCGGTACTCTTGGCCCATATGCACATCTTTCGATCGCCGCGGAGGAGCTTGGTGGTTTTGAAGCCATCTTCGGTGTACCAAGTCTAATTCATAGGTATCAGCAATGATGCATGAATAGAACATCGTGAAGCTGAGAAGTAAGGCTCACCTTCCCAAGACATAAGAAATCCGAGCATTCATCACCTCCGTGGAAAAGGATCTTCTTGCTATCCTTTGCGTGAAAGCTCACGGGGGAGCCTCCCAGCGCTACAACCCCATCTGTATCAAAAGACGTCCATGATTCGCCCTGGTCGTAGGTAATCCAGTGTGTCGTGTCGCCGCCAAACGCAATCGCCACCTGATTATCAAAAGGGTTCTTCAGAACACCTAGAGCCTTGTTCTCCGGAATGTCCTTTACCGGGTTCCACTCCTTCCCAGCATCCTCTGATCGCCATATCGTCCCCTTCAGCGGCTCCGTGACCAGCACAATCTCCGAGTCGTCAAAGTAGAATAGGTTCTGGGTTCGAGTTTCGAAGGCCTTGGTCTCCAGTTCGGGGCCCTTCTTGTCCTTTGCGGACGCCGGTCCGATCGCCACCAATAGGGCGGGCAACAGTATGCCCTTAAGGAATCGCATGATGCATAAGTGGAGAGAGGAGGATGGAGGAGCAACAGATCGATGATGTGGACAGCTGTCGCAAGAGGCTGAGGCGGCGCGTGAAAGCAGGCACCTATGAGAGAGCCGCGCCAAGGATCGCACCGCCCCGGCGGTGATATACCGAATGCAGCGGCCTCTCACGAAGTGCTAAATTTACGCAATCCTACATATTTTCATTTATCCAACAGGACCTATATCCGTCCTAGAAGCAGCTTCTCGCCTAAAGAGTAGACTCTGTCCTACAGCACGAGAGTTGACATGTGTTCCAGGGATGTTTCACAGTATCAACTGCGACCGCATGTCTCCGCGGCATGTGACGACAGTTTCAAAAAGTGCTATTTCACTACCATATATGAACTGATTAGTAGACTGGAAATAGCGACTTCATAGCATTAGTAAACTGGGAATTACGTCGTGCGTAATTTGTCCAAGTTGAGACTACGGTTTCGCGACATACGAGCTGAGCTCAGAGCTTTCAATCTCGATTCTCGCCTCACTGCAGAGACATTCGGGGCCAGCATCATTGTAGGCAGCTTGGTTGATACGCTAGACCCTAAAGTAATGAAAGACCATCGCCTCATCGCTTCCGCTACCGCTTCCGCCCACCATTTCCCATCCGATAAGAAGAGCCTCCTCCCGCCGTGTCCCACCCAATCAAGCCAAAATCAAGCATATGTACAGTTTTGCTTGTAGCCGGTCAGAAAGAAAAGACAGACCACTCACCTACTCATTAGGGATTTTCTTCCCAAAAAGTGAAAGTCGCTGAAAGCAGTAGTGCCAGAAATTCCCGGCAACCTAAACTAGCCAGATTCCCGCGCGCTACTCCCACGTAGAAGCCAAAAAAAGCTGAAGTGCAAGGCAGTGAAGGTTGGTTCCTAGTACCAGATGCCTCTTCTCTAAGCGCTGGACGAGACTTGTTGGCCTGCTCGCGAGATGTAATAGATCTACCTCCTAGACCACTCCTCAAGCAGCCGCGGTTGGCTCGGCGACCGCGTCAGTAGAAGCCGTAGGTTCTTCTGCAGGCACTTGATCTTTGGCGTCCGCCATCGACACATCGCCATCAACATCGGCTTTCTTGGTGGATTCAGCTTCGGCAGGTGTCTCAGCTGGTGCTGTTGCTGCTGCAGGGGGTTCAGGGGCGACCGGCTCCTCGGGCTTCGATTCGGCTTTCTCTCCATTGACCCCATTCGTCGTGCCTGGCACGGGAACTGCGGGAGCAACCACTGGAGTTTCCATGTCAGAGGATAGTGCTGAAGTCCATCCAGTGAGAAGATCCGCCGAACGCGACTTGAACTTGAACTCCTCTTCCTTTGGGATTGAATTTAGCTTGATGATAGCCTTCAGTACTTTGTGAATCTTGGTGTTCTTGATGATCTCGCCCTCAAGGTCGGTATAGTTCTCAAGCTGCTTAAAGTAGTCAGACATGGTGGCCATCTCTTCTTCCTTAGGGGTCTGATCGCGAGTCAGGAAACCCTTCTGGAGTCGGTGTCGAAGATAAAGTACTAATACAGTTAGCGCAGTCTTATTTCAAGCAGAATGTCAAATACGAACCGCCCTTCTCACGCTTCTCCTTGCGTTCTGCCTCCGTCATTGGCTTCTCTTCCGCCTTCGCAGAATCGTCCTCATCTTCACTCTCAGCCTTTGCCTTGGCCTTCTTTGGCTTGGGGGTTTTCTTGGGCTTCGCAGCTGATTCGTCTTTGGGAGTCTTATTGGTGAGCTTCAATTTGGTTTTTGGTGTTTTGGCCGGCTGGAAACAACATTAGAAACGACAAAGACAGATTCTGGAGCGAATGTTACCTTCTCGCCCTCTGCGTCACTCTCCGCATCCTTCTTGCGCTTCTTAGTGGCCTTTGCCTTTTTTGGAGCTGCTTCTCCCTCTGCTCCGTCCTCCATCTCGACATCTTCGTCGACAACAGGAGCGCTCTTGCGTCGTCCACCCTTTTCCTTCTTCTCCTTCTTGGTGGTCGCAGCCTTCTCTGCTTGTTCCTCGAATGCCGCGGATTCTGCTAGGGTAGCCTTTTCGTGTTCAGCCAGCATATGCTTGAACCAGGCCAGATCGTGCTCTTCTGCGGCGACCTGGTAAGCCTCCCACAAAGCCTTGGTCTTCTTGCCCTGATTGTTGTCCTCCACTTCTTTCTTGAGGTCGTCCATATCGATAGGTTGAAGGTCTGTGTTGACTTGCCACGAGCTGTACATCAAGTTCGTTAGCTTAACGCAAAATCAGAGAGCACTAGGCCAGGTAGGGGATGCCATAACAGATGCGGCGGGGGGACTTACAATTCGTTGGTTCCCATGAACATGATGGGATACCGCCTATCTTTGGCATTCTTTGCACCTTCTTGGAAATCTTCACGATACGTGCCGTCCAATCGCTTCGCGCTTACAGGACGCTTGCTGAGAAGGCTCTCAGGGAGCATCTCCTCGTCGCACACGATGACCGGCCAAGGAGGAAAGCCTCGCATAGCGACGAACCAGTATTGACCAGGTTCCACGTCAAGGCGCAGTGTTACCGTAGACTTCTTGCGACTAAGAGCCTTCTTTTTGCTGTGTTCAGCAACGCCTGCGCCAGACTTCCTTCTAGGGCCACTCTTCTTGGCAGAAGCAGGCGTGCCATTGGAGGCGGCAGCCACAGCCGGGGCTTCAGAGCCTGTGAAGCCAATGTCAGCATCCGAATGACGTGTCTCTTCTCCAAACGAGAAGCAGCCCATCACTGCTCTTTGTTCCAGTATATGCTCACCATTGTCATCTGCGTTCTCGATGGTTGTAGCGGTAGCAGTGAGCTCCTCAGAAGTGGTAGGCGCGCTCGCGATAGGTGCGGGTTTGTCTCCTGCTAGAAGGAGGTTTGTTAGTGAAGAATTCATCGTGGTCGGTAGAGCCTCACTTACCAGCAGCGGGCTGGTCGGACTTGGTGACGTCGCCACCTTCCGCGGCCACAGCTTCCGTAGGAGCAGAGGTGGTCGAGGGCTTAGTTGGACGCGTCGGCTCCGCGTTCACCGCGAGCGCCTCTGTTGGTGCGGTTGGAGTGGAGGTGTCTGCCATTGTGTGGAGTCGCGCCTGGGGTAGCACGGGCAGAATGACGCGTAGCGTTGGCTCCGGGTCGCGAAAACAGAGGTGAGAGTGTGCAGCAGCACGGGAGCGGGGTGCAAATGATGGTGTTGACGATGGCGTCGATGGTAGTGGATGGTGTTGATGGATTCGGGGAGGTGGTGTGGGAGAGTTAGTTTGGTGGAGGAAGCTGTTCAAATCTATGCCGAGCGAAACCCTGAGTTGGGGTCTCGTCACGTGTGCGCAGCCCAGCCCAAACCGCCTGCAGATCGGTCAACTCTTGCTCAACAACGGTCGCGAAAGTCTCGCGAAAGTCGCAGGAGGCTCACAGACAGTATCTAAGCCGCCTCCCAGGATTGCAGATTCTTGTAGAGTGCGGGGAGTGCGACGGCCGGCAGTTTCGTGTTGTTGTGATGGATCCGGCTAGCGCGCAGCATTGACCGCTCCTGAAAGATGCCTCTCATTGTTTGGCTCCAAGGTTTGCGGCGGCCGAACGCGGAAGCCGACACCCGACCGCTCAAAGGTGAATGATCTTGCAGACGACAGCCCAGAGAGAATAGAGTAACGACTCATCCTCCGTATTTCGACATGGTCGGATATACAATGGCTACTGGCAGGCTCCGTTGAGCATGAAGCCGCAGTCCATCACCATCCGATGTGGTCTGGACAACTATTGAGATTGCCAAAACTGTTGCTTTACAGTCTTTAGTGATGTACTGGAGGGCATCAAGCAGTGATAGGCAAGTGTACACAAGCCTAGAGAGAGTAGATACCCCTAATACCTTAGAAAGTCGCATGTATCCGTGAACTGCCACTTCACGCTCCAGGGCATCTGGCCAGTGAGAGCATGCCGATAGGCAATGCGGACTCGACGCGCTGATCGGTCTGCAGCTGGCAGCGCTCCGGAGCAGCTTAGGTGCGGGGTGTAACAGAAAGGTCCCGTTAAAGGTCGCCTGAGGAGGCAGTGGCTTGTCCTAGGGATTGCGAGGCGCTTGCTGATCTTGGGCTGGCGGATTGATTTGCGTCTCTAGCCTTTGGAAATGCAGACTGCCTCCTCCGTAGCGCAAAAGCATTCATAGAATGAAGAGGACGATAATGGGCAGTCCATCGATGTCGTCATGTCAAAGCGGGGAGACATCGCGCTCTTGCACAAGTGTTCCACGTCGTCGCGTCAAATGTTCGAACGGTAGCGGAGATGAGTGCAAGGCGCCGGTGTCTGCCCTGAGAGATGGTTAGCTTTGTCTGGCATCTTTTTGAGTACAGGAAACTCACACTTACCACGCCCTTTTCGTGGCCACAATGGGCATACGAAAGCACCGAATCCAAACCCGAT
This sequence comes from Mytilinidion resinicola, assembly GCF_010093595.1. Taxonomy (NCBI): domain Eukaryota; kingdom Fungi; phylum Ascomycota; class Dothideomycetes; order Mytilinidiales; family Mytilinidiaceae; genus Mytilinidion; species Mytilinidion resinicola. The sequence goes on along the minus strand of NW_022985451.1, from coordinate 604,702 downwards.
CGTATACGCGTTAGGAGGCGGGGCTGGTCTGCCCGTGGCCGTGTCTGGCTTTTTGGGCAGAGTAGATATGGGATCACAGGGCATCGCAACGTGCAACGCTTGTTAGATGAATGCGATGCCAACCGAGAGTTTTATGGAGACACGGTTGGTCCTTGTAACAAAGTCTGAGCGTTCATCAAATAAGAAATGGCATCGCTCTGATTGACGACGGGCATATCAACAATAGCGACAACCTGAGAAATCCGGCAGATACTTGTGATGGTTTTACTTTTTGAGAGACAGAATATGAGAGGGAGACTAGGAGGCAAACATTGGTTGAAAATGGAAGAGATACACCCAGAAGTGGTATGTACCTACATATGGGAAGAAGTAACACTATCCTGAAAAGACGCCCATGACAGATGGAGAGGGCAAGTTCCCAGATTTTGAAAAGCCAGAACAACCTTCAGGGACTAAATGCGCAATTATGAGCCTTACTTTTTGATTCGCGAAAGCGCGCATATCAGCCCTCTGCACTGCCTTTGTTAGCAGTATCTAACAAGCAAATCTATATGCTTAGGGTCTCGGACAGCATAAAGGATGCCATAGGTCGACGGCCAGGTCCTGCAGCTTGGGAACAAAGCTGCGGTGTCCGTCATGCAAGTCTCGAGATCCGTTGGTTCTCCGTATGCCCACTGCCATTCTTATGTGCTCAATTCCCGCAAGAACCAGCTTTATCACATCATCGATTTCCGTCCTATCCCATAAACGCAGTAGAGTCTTCCCACTACACAGCCATGTATTTCCCCAGACTCGACATTGTGACGACCTTGCGATAGGCCCCCTATCCAAGCACGTACCCAGTGCATATTTCGCATCTTTTCGAGCAGGTCTCGGAGGATTCGGAGGACTCGGAGGTGCCGTAGTTAGGATACTTAGTAGTCTTCGAGGATATGTGGATCTTGCATAGGAGGGTTGGCTATCGCCCGCGTCATTGCCCTAGGCGACAAAACAATGTGCTAGTAAACCTTTACGATGGGCTGATCATAGAGCTTTCTCAGTAGCCAGTTTAGAGATTCGTAGCGGCTGGAGGTGGATAGAGATGGTACTGTGTTGCGTGGGGCGTCTTTGAAGAGGTGAAGCGCTGGCCGCCGTACGTCAAGAAGCCGAAGTCACGTGTAAGCTACCTGCTCACGAACTTAAAAAATAAATTTCATCATGGTATAATTTCACGTTTTGGCTAGGTGCCACATCCATTGCGCGGTGGTAGATTATGGGCGTTTGTAGATCAGGATCACTTTCATGCAGGAATGAATTGAAAACCCTTGACCAGGATCCAGCCAATTTGGGTAGCTTGTGCCTTTATCCGCCCTCAAAAGCGCTGTAAGACATCTAAAGCATTAGAGTTCAGTTGGATCGATTCACCATAAGCTTTCATCATCTCAGTTATCATGCGATACCCTATTTAATTGAGTATTATTCGAAGGTGGATGATCTCCTATAAACTACTCAAAAACCACGACCCATCCTCGGAGTCATTGGCCGCTTCACAGTGCCCTGCGTTGTGATCCTTCGTACAGCAGACGTCACCGGCCTCTTCACAGCTGGCCCCATATCCTCCTTTGCAAGCCGCTGAGCCTCTCGTTCCTTGTCCTCGGCAAACTGGGCCTCTAACTCGGCCTTGCGATTGAATTCTATCTCTGTGACCCTCTTATCACGAGCCGAATAGCCCTTCTCCTTGACAGAGTAGAAGACAGCGCCCAAGTCTGCTAGCCAGTGCGGGTCAACTGATGTGACGCAGGACATGTACTCTTTGGAGGTCAGGATGAGCTCGTGATATATCACGTAGTCGGGTAGGTAGCCGAGCCCATATAGGGCGCTAGTAGGGTGTAACTGTATCGTTACACTCGTGCGTAAATTGATGTATTCACCAATGCCCTTCACCTTTGCGGCCTGGTGGTAATACCCTGAGCAAATGCATTTTCGAATGACATCCCAGTCTGTGCCGCAGCTTGTAAACTGCATCTTATGCATCTTCATGATATCCTGGAGTTGGTCTCGAATCTCTTTCGCTCGGCGCAGAGCTTTCGGATGGAGAAAATGCTTGATGCACCAGCCGTCGGAATAACCGTTGATCTTCCATTGTGTGTACACATGCAGAAGGGTCAGATGATCTGATTCTGGGACGAAGAATTTTTCCCGCGCCGCATCAGACTCCTCTTGTCGTTCTTTTGGACGATAGAAGACACTAGGCACCGACAGCATCGATACTATGGTAAGCATTTCCTCACTGCATCCGTAATCCTCAGAAGTGATGATGAGTTTGGCTAATGAGGGATCCATGGGGAATGCGGTCATGGTCTTTCCCAGAGGCGTGAGATCGCCTATATTGTCGAGAGCGCCGAGGGCCCATAAATCAAACAGCGAAGTTGTGATCGTGTCTTGCGGTGGGGGATCCATGAAGTCGAAGTCAAGCAGGTCCTTCACCCCGAGTGACTTGAGAAGGAGGACAGTATTGGCGAGGTTGGTCCTTTGAATCTCGGGTATTGTCTGAATATAGAACTCGTCTCGGAAAGCCCTTTCAGTATACAAATGAAAGCACTTTCCAGGTCCTGTTCTACCAGCACGTCCAGCTCTTTGGGAAGCGTTTGCCTGTGATATTGGGGTGATCTGTAGAGTGTCCATTCCCATGCGAGGATTATAGACTTTGAGCTTTGAGAAGCCGGCATCCACAACGTACATGATTCCATCAACCGTCAAGCTCGTCTCGGCGATATTGGTGGCTACGATGACTTTTCGAACGCCGGGAGCCGCACGTTCGAAAATCTTCGCTTGCAAATCCGCCGGCATTTGGCTATATATCGGAAGGATACTGAGCTTTGGTGGATCGTTCAGGAGCTTCAATCGCTCCGCGACCAGCTCGCATGTAATCTCGATATCTTCTTGACCGGTCATGAATACAAGAATGTCCCCAGCACCTTGCGATACGTGGATCGCAAGTACCTGCTTTACGGCGCTGTCAACATAGTCCTCGCACGGTGAACGTGAGAATTGTATATCGACGGGAAACGTTCGTCCGGGGATAAAGAATTCGGGTGCTCCTCCGTAGAATTTCGAAAACCTTTCGGCGTTCATAGTCGCAGATGTAACAATGAGCTTAAGATCTCTCCGGCGAGCAAGAACTTTCTTGATCAGGCCCATTAAAACGTCGGTGTTCAAGGCTCTCTCGTGAGCTTCGTCCATGATGATGCACGAGTATTTGTCTAAATCGGCCTCCACCAGCGATTCTCGGAGAAGGACACCATCTGTCATATACTTGATGGCAGTGTCTTTGCTAGTGCAGTCCTCAAATCGAATAGCGTACCCAACGAGGCCGCCCAATCTAACTTCCATCTCTTCGCTAACACGCTTAGCAACGCTCATCGCAGCAACACGGCGAGGCTGAGTGCACCCAATCATCCCAAATTTGGCGTATCCATCTTCGTAAAGAAATTGTGTGAGTTGAGTTGTTTTCCCGGACCCAGTCTGGCCTACTACAATGATGACTTGGTTGTCTCGGATAACTCGGAGGAGCTCTTCTCGAACCGCAAAGGCTGGAAGATATTCGCGTTGTTCTCGAAGGGTTTTACTTCTGCTGAAATTGCTCTGGCCTTCATTCTGCTTCAAATGCGACGCGAATTTGCTGCCCCCATTCTTCTCATTTTCCCCTGGTATAGGCGCCGCACTGTCGCCCTCATCATCTTTGATACCCATAACATTTCCCAAAGCAGTACCGGCCACATTGGTAGCTTCTTGGGCTTGCTTCTGCCGTTCCTTTTGCTGCCTCTTTTCCTTGACGACCTTGCTACCCTTGCGGCTGAAAACGGCCATATCACTCTGCGGATCTCTCACCGCAGAAATTGGGTCCAGCTGCTTTGTGAAGACTTTCCGTCCATCCAAAAAGGGTGGTTTGAGATCATGTACTAAGAGATGAACACGGGTAGCCTCTTCATCATCATCGAAGTCGGCGTCAAAGTCTCGGCGTTGGGCAACTCCAGACGTAAGCATGCGATTAGTCTCCCACGCATCTACATCTTTCTGCTTCTGTACCGACCGGGCGGTCATCCGGTGATTTTTTTTCTTGTCGGCCATGGCGGCCTCCCGCTGCTGCTCCAGCCATGTGTTGTCGGCAGCTCCGAAAGGATTATGGGTATCGTCTCCGAAGGTATGTCCGTTCTCTTCCCCTCCATACCAGTCCCGATCCAAAGCTGCAGTATCCTCTTCATCTATCATCGGTTCACTGCCTTCAAAGGTTTTCTGGTGAGGCGTAGAAGCGCTGCTGGATATCCTTGGGGTTTGCGCGCGTGAGGATGCGGCGGAGTTTCGATATTTGTCGGTCTTCGAGGTCCATGGTCGCGGGCGCACTGAGAAATGGTCAGAGTCGAGTCGTCGCCTCTTTGGGCTATCCTCGCGACCCATGATGGCTCCAGTGGGGTATGTATGTAGAAAGTGGTGATGTTGAGGTTTATGCGGCGGTGAAGTTGCCTCGATCTTTGCCAAGCAAATGGAATTGTGGGGCCAAAAGCGCGCCTCAAATTATTTTTTGGCGGGACATTTCGACATCGCAGCGCACCCCCTCCACACTGGAGGACACCTTTCACCATGTCTATGATAACAGCTACGACTTGGGTGCCTCGTGGATTTGCGGCGCCCTTTCCGAACAAATATGTATTCGACGAAGAAGAATACGAGCGCATAGCAAAGCTTGCCGAACTGCAGATAGAAGACGCAAAAGAGGACCTCGAAGAAGCCCAAAAAGCTGGGAACGAGGCCACGGAAAAAGATGACACAAGTTCTAAGCCCTCAAAGTCTTCAGGTGCAAAGAAAGAACCTAAGTCGCACGAGTATGTTCCTATTACAAAATCTAAATCGGCCTTTCTAATTATATCACCGCAGGGAGGCAGATGACGACCTCAAGGAGTACGACCTCGAGCACTACGACGATGATGACCACAAGGATCAAGAAGACGGCATGGACACAATGGCTATGTTTGGCAATGCCGGAAATCTCAAATCCTTGGTGTACCACGAATCAAATGAGGAAGACCCATACATCACAATGCCAGGCCAAGATGATGATGAAGATGACGACCGAGAAGACTTACAAATCCTTGCGACGGATAACCTGGTTCTAGCCGCGAGGATAGAAGATGAGGTGGCTCATCTGGAGGTCTACGTGTATGAGGACGAGGCAGATAATCTATACGTTCACCACGACATAATGCTCCCAGCAATCCCGCTAGCTGTAGAATGGGTGAATATACCAGTCGGCAAGCCGGATGGCAGCAAAAATGGTCAGGGCAATACCGTTGCTATCGGCACCATGGATCCAGACATCGAGCTATGGGATCTTGACACAGTCGATTGCATGTACCCCAATGCTGTTCTTGGACAAGGCGCTCAGGACGGGAACAAGGCTGACAACCCAAAAAAGAAGCGGAAGAAGAAGTCGAAGAAGGTGAACGATGACTACCACGTAGACGCTGTGCTGTCACTAGCTGCAAACCGACACCATCGCAATCTGCTAGCTTCAGCGTCAGCAGATAAGACGGTGAAGCTGTGGGATCTCAACACTGCGAAGTGCGCAAAGTCATACTCATATCACACTGACAAGGTCTGCTCGTTAGCATGGCATCCGAAAGAGTCTACGGTCCTACTGAGTGGCAGTTACGACAGGACGGTAGTGGCAGCGGATATGCGAGCTCCAGACGCAAAAGCACCACGATGGGGGGTCGAAAGCGATGTTGAGACCGTGAGGTGGGATCCGCATGATCCGAACTTCTTCTATGTATGAAAGCTACTTCCTCTCTTTGATCTAATCATGCTGACAAGCATCAAGGTTTCCACTGAAAACGGCGTTATACACTACCACGACGCCCGGCTAGCTCCAACACAGCCATCTAAAAGCAAACCAATCTGGACATTGCAGGCACACGACGAATCAATATCATCATTTGATATCAACCCGATCATACCGGGTTTCTTGGCTACTGGATCAACCGACAAGACAGTCAAGCTATGGAATATTCAAGCCAGTGGACCATCTATGGTGGTTTCACGCAACTTGGACGTTGGTAAAGTCTTCTCGACGACTTTTGGACCCGACAAGGAGGTAGGTTTCAGGCTTGCTGTGGCTGGAAGTAAAGGCTCAGTGCAAATTTGGGACACTTCGACCAACGCGGCTGTCCGTGCTGCATTCGCGACAAAAATCGCTCCGGCAAACGGAGAAGTGAAGGAGCGGCTGGTTGGACTTCAGGAAGAGGATACTGATTCGGATTCGGAAGAGGGTGAAGACGAAGAAGAGGCTAGTGGGGAGGAAGCAGGAGCAGAGGGATGGGAGTCAATGGAAGAATAAGTTCGTCGAGACTCGCAAGCTCGTTGTCAAAGAGCAGGCGTTGTCTTTCAGTCGACTAGGTCTCACTTCTTTGTATCAGTAGGCTACAATACCCTCGCCGTTGCGAATAGCGACCAAAATTAAAGCAGAACATCGAGCCGCATGCTGAACCTCATGGACAACTTGGACCCAGACTGTCGGCTATTTGTCTTGCTCCGCCGGTGAATGATGGAGTTGGATACTGATGAATCGTAACCTATCACCAGCTTCGCCACTATTGCCGCTGACGCTGCTGCGCTTGTGCGCATAGAAGCTTTCCCGCATGAACGCAACTAACCATCTTCCCAAGAAGCGAAGTCAAGAGGCGCTTAAGTTGCAGAACGCATGCAGATGGCATGGGCTGGTAGGTCAGACGTCAGACGGCAGACGGCAGTTCTCAAGATAGGCTTCGACGCTGTTTCGATTTCTGGGGCTGCTTCGACGCGTGTTCGGTAGCACGGCGGCTAAAAGTAGGGACTGCCGCAGAGCGTTTCGAAACAGCCCATCGTGCCGAGAAAAGGTGATAGGGAGTCTCGTCCAGCACCCAGCATGCCGTGAGAGTCAGACCAGCCAATCCACGAGTCGTGAGCAACACATTAGAGCCAAATCGGTCTGAGGTGCTGGTGACGCAGCGAGGGAGGGTGGACGAAGTGCCGTCCATGAATTAAGGTCTAGGTACGGGTGTTCATGGAGTGGCAACTGTCCGGTGGCCTTCAGCCATGGTCCCGTCGCCCACGCCGGCCCTCTCCTATTCTATCCCAACACAGGATCTTCCACGTGCTGAGGGCGGAACTGAGGCTTTGCAGCATGGCGCGTCGACTGGTGATGGAGGCCGTGAATAGGCTGTTTCGCTCAAGTCGAAACAGCGCAGTGTTTGCTGGAGACAGCAGGGCCCCCCCGGGCTGTTCTGTAACGTGTTGGCGTGCGCTGGTAGGCTCGGCTTCGAGCTGCAGGGGAATGATTGGGTGTGCTCGTAGCGTGGGAGGCGGACTGGAGGGCGCTTTGAGCTGGACCTGGCCCGCTTTGTGCTCTTGTCCCGGCTGAGTTTTCCCCCTTCAAAGTCTCTCTCCCACGCTCTTCATCTCTTCTGCTGTATCACACTCCCTTGCGGCTGTTCGCTCCTTACGATAGCTGGCTACATTCACTCTTTCACTCTTTTCGCCGCTGCTAGTCAGCCGTTTCCATCATACAGACCTTTCGGGGTTACATCGTCATCAGATCGCTCTCCGAAGCATCATCCACACCCGCACGGTATCACGCAGCGCGTCGCCAGCATACATACAGTCACACCGACATCGCACCGGGTCAAATCCGTCTTGATCAAGTCGCCCTCGTCCTTGCGCAAACAACGCCCACGAAGACAAGGGAGTCACTACGTCCGGTGTTGCGCTCCAATCGACCTTGTCCGCTCTTCGCCAATTTACCCGTGACTGACTTCACCGTCCCCGCATTCCTTTCGCTCGGCAGAACACGATCCTTCTCCTCGCCGGCCCTTTCTCCCGGATATTCCACAGCTCTCTAACCAAATAAACTCACGGCTTTCGAGCAACGTCACCATGTCTCTCGCCCGTGCTATGACAAAGCGCATGCGACGCACAGATGCTTCTCAGGCAGCGCCGACTCGTTCAGCGAGCGCAAGAAACCCTGGCCAACACATCGACAGGAAAAAGATCTCGATGCCAGTCGCTTTAATCTCAACGACGAACATGCTATCCTACAATGCGCCGGATATCGCGACCATGCGACATGCCTCGAACGGTTCAACGTCAACAAACTTGTCCGGCGACGACTCTGATCACACTACGTCTACAACTAGATCTCGTTCTTCGTCGAATCATTCCCGCGAAACACTCACCGATGCGTCTTCCGTGGGCTCGTCGCCAACTTCACCGGAGCCAAACCACCTGTCATGTTACTTTCCGCCAGCAAACGCTACACGCGAGTCCATATCCTCTAGCAAGGTGATTCGCAAGACCGAATCCATGGACTCCATGCCTGCTGTTGCTGCAACTCTGTCAAGCCCAGCGATCCCGCAGCGGGCACTCTCTCACAGCAAGCGTGCCCACGAGCGTATTGCAAACAAGCGTTCGTTGCAAAACATGAAGCCACCGAGCAGCATCCACACCAGGGACTCTACTCGATCATCGTGCGAACAACGGACGTCACTAGACATGTTCAAGAACACTCCTGATGAACACCCGTTCGGAAAGGAGCTGGAGCAACTCAACGAAGTCGCCGAAGAATTCGGCGGCGTCGTCCGGGACGCGGAAATGGAGGAAGACATGGCCGTCATAGCCAAACTCGGCCTCGCCAAATTCCGCGCTACAGACTACTTCAGCGAGATTCAACCGCTCTTCAACAGCTTGTTTGAAACCCGATACCTTGCTGCGCCAACGGCCTGGATCTAAAGCACGATGCAAACTCTCGACAGGACTGGATCCTTGGATGGACTGGCAGATATTCGGCCCAGATTTTGCCCAATACGCCAGCAGAACTTTCTTGTGCATACTTATATTACATACACCCCCTTTGATTTCGTCACACTCACTTTTGATACTCCCATTTTTCCTTTGGTCCGGCTCGGGGGCAGGCGGAGTTTGGAGGTACAATATCGAGGTTTCTCCGTGGAGCCGGTTTTGGGGAGCTGTTTGGCTCCTGTTCACTCCTTGATGAAGCTACTGATTACACACCTATCTGACGGTGTATGTTGGTTCCGAGTTACTATGCAGACGAGGTGGCGGAGCGCTATGTGAGCACGCTTGTGTTATGTAGCCTGCTCTAAACAGAATGATTGAAGTTCATGAAACAAATGGCTCTGACGCTTGTGACATGACGTGGAGGCTTTCCGACTCGGTGCTCCCGGAGTTCCGACTCTTCGGGATGTGATTCAAAACCTGTATCTAGTACTGTAGATCTATGAATCATTACCAGCCGTGGGTTTCGAAACGTTTCATCTTCCCGAGAGGCAGACATTACGGAAGCCGACGGGCACCGTAAGACAGGGCTCGATATGATCGAGTTCGGAGCTCGGCGAAACTTGAGCGCCGGTAGAACTCCAAGCAGAAGCACCGCGACCATCATTCAACATTGCACCCTTCATAGCGAGGAAATTCACTCAAGCATGTGCTCTAGCACGATTCGAAAGCCGGTGCTCTAAACTTTACTACATCTCCACGAGTGTGACGATCGTGACACTCAAGATTGGGGAGGAAAGTATGTCTATCGGTAGGATCAAAATCATGAAGATACATCTTTGAATCATCTGAATTTCCTTGCTTCAAGATTATAGATCCTTCCCCTCTTTGATTTATATAACCTTTTTCTCTAGAATCTCACGGCGTAGCCAAGATCATCCTGGCTATCTCAGCCGCTCTCTTTGATGCCACGAACAGATTGTATTTGATGTCTTGCTCATGTACATACCAAGGGCTCCCTTTAATTTAGCATAGAAATAGCTCCGCTCTGAAGCCTTAGCACCAGATTTTCTTTACTGCCATGAGTCTTCATTGCTATCATTCCATTCGTCTCATTAGGCTCCCTTGCCGCACACCTCACCCCTCGTCGCACACCTCACCACTGCAGTCTCTCATATCTGCTCCACTCAGCAACCTAAAGGCGCTTCAACTCACGTCGAAATTCATTACGCCAACTCCTAAGCCTAATTCATTGATGCTATGAGCCAGCTCAAGCGGCTCATCACTAGCCAGCTCAAGGACCTCATCGCCGGCCAGCTCGCTCTCCACTCCTGCGCCTCCCCAATCGATATACCCCACTGATATTGAGATGGACAACCACAGCCCATATTATATTACTAAATCAGCACTACCCGGCAACTTAGTACATGTTCATTCGCAGTTACTGTTAGATATACCTGATGCCAGCAATAGGACGTATCTTCCCTATACCCGGAAGCTCCTGCTAACAATCATACGCTTAGTGTTCTCAACACCTCCAAGCTACCCCCAAAGGCCGCCCTATCTCGAGTCTCTCGAAATCCTATATTATGCTGAGACACATAAGGTGGCACATGGTATACAGGTTGCGAAACGAGAAGAAGCTTCCAACCGCCTTACCCCTGCAACTCAACGGAGCATGTGCGCTGCTGCCATTCAACCCTGCAGTTTTTTGTTGGAGAGCGCTAGATACAGATGTTACAGCCTGACCCAGGCGGCGATGACACAGCCCTCGACAAATTCTTTTTCGCGGGGATACTGCAACAGCGAGAGAGCAGCAATACTAGTCCTAACGTTCTACCTCCAAGCCACACTGCCAAGTATGGACATTACTACACTAACTATAGACATGCTATATCCTATAGTTGAATGTTTAATCTGCGGGCTGGAAGTCGCTACACAATGTTTGAAGAAGCATCAACGTGGAAAGAGATGTATTACAATGGCAAGCAACGAGGATCGCCCTGCCATCCGACTATAGGGATCCTACCATCCGAGCCAACTACAGTTTCCTTGCCCTCTCAGCAGACCAAGAGAAACCCCAGAGCGCCATCAAGGCTCCCCGCCACGTGTACGATCTGCGGAATAACAGTATCAAAACGATGTTTGCTGGCCCAGCACTACAGGACGAAAATGTGCCAGGCTGCTGCTGCTGCGGCAGCAGCACTGAAAGACGCCCAGTCTCCATCCGAGTTGACTGCAGATGCGCAACCTCCACTACGATGGCACCCAATTGCATGTCCCATGTAAGCAAGAAGTCCTTGAACGTAACCTACTACGACACCAATGTGAGAACACGTGCAGGGCGGCGGCCGCCGCCGCGCCAGCACCAGCAACACAAGCGGCTACCACTCCAGACGCTTTGCTCAACCCGCCTCAGCCGCAAAAGCAAAGCCTCCTCCCATGAGCCCAGCCACATGTCCAATCTGCAAGGCTGCCCCAGCTCGGCTGCAAACGGCTTTGTATATGGCAACAAAAAGGTGTCAAGCAGCGGCAGCGGCAGCAAGCGCAGCACTGGCATAGGATCAGGATATATCAGAAAACGCGACGGGCGAGACAAGCGATAACTCTAATGATATAATTATGCAGGGTCCTTTGTAAGAATTTCCGGGTATAGCGTCCATATCTTCATTGCTCTCATCTGTCGCAACCGATCCTTCTTAAGTCAGGTTCCTCGTCAAGTCTGCCTGTCTCAGTCGTGGTGAGCGCAGGCACAATCGGCAACAAATCAACATCTAGCAAACCAAATAGCGTAGTAGCACCCCTCCCGATTCACCTACAGGTAGCACGAGCCAACTCGAAAAAAAAGTTTGTAGTAGTTGACCTTCTCAAAGTACACGGGTATTTAATATGAAATATTCTGAACATCCGACAGTAAAATCTACCAAGCACCCGCCCACGAGCATTGCGACTCTGTGTTACCTGTATGCGGATTTGCTTTTGCTTTTCCATAGCGACTTTTTCGAGTCCTGGAAGTCTCCCTTTTATGTCCAAATCTCGGACGGTCAATCCCTGCAAGTCCACACTAGAAAGCGGCCTGTACCCATTCGGCGTCACCAACGGCGATCTCGCAACGAGACGTTTCATGTAAAAAGTATAACACTATTCGTCAGCGTCAATGGGAAACATAAGTTCTGGTGAGGCAGCTCTTGATGTGAGTACTGTTCGGTAATTCGGATGGCCTTAGCGTTTTGGCAAGATCCACTTTAGTTTCCAATACTTCGTAAGCACGACTCCTTCGTCTTGGCAGAGATCATTTGTATGCTGCGGAATCGACCCGCACTCGCACAGACAGCTTCAAAGTATTGACAATCGGCATTTGTAAGATCATACTCGACTCGAGTCTCTGTGTTGGGTGTTCATGGGATGGCTTGGTGGACTTGCTATATTCCTCATATAAACTCCATAATCCTCCACCACATTAGGTAGATAAATCCTATTACCTGGCCTTCACCATATCTTTCATTCATGCATTCTCTTTCTACGCTAGCCTTTCTCATTGGCGCCTTGGTGGTATCCGGGGGCTACTGCCATCGCGAGGTTGAAACCAGATCTCTAGATCAGATCTACGAAGCTGCGAAGGCAGAAGGCGGCGTCGTAACCCTATGGGCGGGTGGAGATGAAAAGGATCAACAAAACAAGCTGAAAGACGCATTCGAAGCCCGCTTCCCGGACATTACCTTGAACCTCACGGTAGACTTATCCAAGTACCACGATGGTAGGATCGATGAGCAGCTCGCCGCAAAGAATCTTTACGTTGACGCCACTTTCCTTCAATCTCTTCACGATTTCCCTAGATGGAAGAGCCAAAATGCGCTGCTGAACTACCAGCCTCTAGAGTTCAAGAACATATTTGATGAGTTCAAGGACAGTGATGGCGCATACTATGGCGTGTTTATCCTCTTCTGGTCCAACATCTGGAATACGGATAAAATCGACGCAGCGAGCGCGCCGAAAGAGTATACAGACTATCTCAAGCCTGCGTTCAAGGATAAGCTAGCGCTCACATACCCCAACGATGACGACGCCGTTGCATTCCAATTTGACCTGATGTGAGTACTAAACCTTCGACCGCTCGGTTGTCGCTATATGCTGACCATAGTCCATAGCATCAAGCAGTATGGCTGGGAATGGTTCGACGACCTGATAGCACAAAACCCTCACTGGGTCCGTGGAACTGCCACGCCTTCTACACTCCTCTCCCCCAGCTTGAACAACGTTTACGGCGCAACCTTCACCTCCGAAATCGGCCTTGCCTCCTCTGGAAGCCTCAACATATCATTCCCCACTAAGGGCCAATTCGTCAGCTGGCCACAGACTGGTGCTATCTTCGCCGACGCGCCACACCCTGAAGGCGCGAAGCTGCTGACCAACTTCGTGCTGAGCGACGAATATCAGAAAGCTTCAGGCTGGAGCGTGCGCCGCGACCTTCCTGGACCCAGCGGTTACCCTACTATTTTCGATATGCCCGGCACCAACGTCACTGCTTTCAGGGATTTTATGCTGGATCGTGCTGCTGTAGAGCGGCTGCGGTTCCGATTTGAGGATAAGATCGGGACTGCGCAGGGCTTTAGCCCACTTGTTGACGATTTGTAGGTATTCGGAGTACTGTCTTGAATCGTGTACTTTAGCAAACGTTACCATAGTAAGCGTCTTCTTGTACATATACAAAATCTTAGACATAGGAGCGATGAACATTCGTGCGATAGTGCGAGTTTAAATATCGCACCTAATCTGTATCATACGTACTATTTTGCTTCTTTTCCCTTTCCAGCCTCTTTCTTATACGATGATGATAACGTATCGTTCCTGGGGATGTTCGGAGTTCGATATGATCTCAGCACATGCAGCCTCAGCTGCCGCTGTGCCGTGTTCTTTCAACACCTTCAGAAAAGGCTCGTAAAACTCGACATCCCCTTCTTCGGGAGCTATGCCGCTCATTTTGTCTTTGTAGAAGTTGAACGATCCGATCCTAGAAAACTCGCCTTTTGTGACGCTTGTACCTCGAAGCACAACACCCTGAATCACAAGCTCATCAATTACTTCTCCGACTTCTGGGTACGTTCCCATGCCAGTTGTGCCACCCAAAATAGGAACAAGATGAACTGGGACCTTGTTCTCCTCGTCGAAGTCGTCTAAACAATCCTTCTGGATGGGAAACTCTTGCTCTTCATTGCCGGTGCGTAGCACAACAATAGCGCCGGCCTCCCCTTCCGAATTATTGGGTGTCTTTGAGGAAACCAAAAAGCCGGTGGCTACAATAGAGCATGCAAGACAGACCACTCCACTAGAGACTTGGCCGAACGGATCGTGACCATATAGGGTCGTGCTAGCATCCAAGGCATGAGCGTACGCGTTCTCTAGGCTGCTGCTTTGCTCCACCGATCTCCACGACACTCTTCCATCGATAGAGGCCCAAGACCACGACGGTGCTCGCCAAGGCGGTCGCTTCAAAGTGGTTTTGGGTCTCCACCGGCGCCAGCATAGCTGTTCCTCAATTTGACGCCTCCACATCCCGGCAAGGTACTGATCACCCGTTTCATTGAACCCAAGCCTTGCAACTCCGGACAGCGCCGGTAGTTTATCTTTTCCAAACGTCAGATTTGCTGCAGAGTAAAGCGGTACAAGCTGATGCCACAGCCATTCGAATTTCCCCTTTCGACGCACAAGTGGGGAGACGAGCTGTTTTGGAAAACCATCTGGCAAGTACTCTGAGGCAACGTTCGTCCTGCATTCCTGGAAGGCACCTCGATCGCCGAAGTGTGTCGTTCGAGGCGGGAGCATTTTCTCTTGTAGTGCCCACGCTCTGGATCCCAGATGAGTTTGAAAAGTGGAAAGATCGTAGACTTCTGAGCTCCGGAAGTCCTGCATTCTTTCACGTCCACCGTCAGTGATTCGAGCTCGAAGTCCGCGGCTGAAATTGGGTGGCTTCATGAAACAGCCTTGGCTGCTATCAACAGCAGACGAGGCAGCTATGTTGATGGTCGAGCCACCATAAACTGAGCTCATTAGAGCGCTCTCCGTTTTCCAGTCTAAACAAACTGATGTCTTGGCACTGTATGCAGAGCAGCAAATTGCCGGCGTACTGATGAAAAGTGATACTATCATATCTAACTTGGTTTGATTTGGCATAGATGGTCTGTTTCTTACAAAATGTCTCATGGTAGATGAAACTATCACAACATAACCTGCTAAGATTGTCATAACTATCACATTAAATATAGGACGAATCAGTTTTAAACATGTTATTGAAATGAGTCGATGTAGACAAAGCGAGCACATGGAGAGCATCAGAGGAGCAAAGTGGAGATAAGTGAAATATCGAGAGATTCGTTGGCTAATTGCATAGCACAGACACTACACCGCCCTTGAACAATCTCAGAACACACATCTCTGGTTGCTGGTCACCTACAAGGAGTCAAAGATCAGATACACTTCTCGTAAGTTTATTGAATATTGAGATTGGGTGCTGGGTAGAGGTTGTCTTACTTTACGTCTTTGAACATCGGTCTTGGTAAGTTATCGTAGTAGGGGACTACGATAATGTCTGGATCGTCCGTTGGATTGATCATGGCTGCTGTTCCTGGGTGGATTGGTTGAGCGTCAATGATCAAATTCAGCAATGCTGGCATTGGCTCTTTGGAGAGTTTCTTGACGGTAGACTCGATATTTGCATATTTGTCGACTTTGGCCCCAGCATTACCGAATCCCTGAGCTGCTACCTCAAACTTGGTCTCGGGATTTAGCGTTGTCACAGGACGTGCGGTGTTCTTATCCGTCCACATCAAATCCTGGCCGTGCTTTGACATTCCCCATATGTAGTTGTTGGCTATGACGCTGAGGATGTTGAGATTGTGACGGCTGAATGTCTCCAGCTCCGCGAAATGGAAGCCGGCTGAGCCGTCTCCTTGAACCATGACGACTTGCTTCGACGGTTCGGCCACCGCGGCACCAATAGCATACCCATACCCATTTCCAAGAAACCCCAGATGGCCAATGGCGAAGAGAGTTAGAGACGGTTTTGCGTATTCCTGGAGCTGAGCTGACCAACTACTACATTCACCCCCGTCGATAACGAGAATACATCCAGGCTCCAGCGAACTGAATACCTGTTTAATACCATGCCACGGGTGTATCTTCTGAGGGGATGAATCCTCTGGCTCATTCTCGTATCCTGATGGTAATCTTTTCAATCCTGTTGCTGTGGCAATCCAATCCTTATCCGCCTTCGTTGTGTTCGGCCCTAGAGCCTTGATCAAGGCAAGAAGATATTGACAACTATCTGATACTACTGACAGATCAGTTGAAAGACTTCGTCCAGGCTCCGTAGCGTCTACATCAGCCTGGATATATTTGGTCCCCTTGTGTGGGAGAATAGCTCCGGAGCGCGCAGCCATGAGCGTACCAGGCCTTGCACCTATCAAAATAATAAGATCAGGGGGCTCTTTCCCTATGTAAGGAAATTTTGCCAGTTCTGTCACTACGCCAGATTGAAGAGGATGATCGATGGGAAGAGCAGATCCGTATTTGATGCCATGGAATACCGGAATACCCGTGAGATCAACAAAGACACTTAAAGCTTTTGTATTCTGTCAATTATGCGGGTCAGCACAGGTCAACTATCGGATGCAGAGGTAACTGTCTGATATTACCTCTACGCTCTGTCCGCCAGAGCCAGTAATCAAGGCTGGGCGTTTTGCCGCACGTATCAGGTCGCAGGATGCTGTTATCGCTGCTTGATGCGGTCCAGGTCTGAAGGGAAATGGCTTCCCCAATGAACCCCACGAGATCCGATTCTGTTGGACCGGTTGGAAAAGTACGTCAATAGGGAGGTCCATGAGGACGGGCCCTAGTGCAAAGTTAAATGCTTATAGTCAAGACGGATTCGCCGTTATTCATACCAGGGGCGCCTCCCATAGCGGTTCGGAATCCGAAAGAGACGAGACTGGGAATCTCCTCAGTGATGGTGACTCGATGTGACCATTTGGTAAGAGGACTGGAGACCACGACTTGATCGTGAAAGCCTTGAAGGGCATTTGTTTCGGCATCTCTCAGAGGCGGAGAGCTCGTAATTACAAAGACAGGGTTTCTATCCGCCAAAGCAGTTGCAAGACCTGCTAGGCCATTTGAAAACCTTAAGTCCAGTTAATGCCCATGATACTTGACACAAGCGTCCAAAAGGATCATACCCCGAATTTGCAGTGATAAAACTGACGCCCACCTTTCCGTTCACTTTCCCATAAGCTTCAGCGGCCTGAACAGCACATGTCTCGTGTCTTGTATCAACCAAACGAATGCCCGCATGAACACATCCCATCAAGAATGAATCCAGATGACCTCCATGAACTCCAAAGGCTACATCGACCCCTAAAACTTTCAGAGCCTGCGCCAGGAGATCACCACCAGTGATCTCACGCCCTTGTGGCTTAGATAGTGTAATGGGTGCGTTAGCCATGGTCAAACAATGAGGAATAACTGACTCAGAGACAAGATAGATGTTTTTGTTGAATCCCCAGCGACCCAATGTACGAAGGATGCGGGGTAATTACCCGACGGATAAGTGACGAAGCCATATCGGCTACCGATTCTACACTGAAACGGGTACAGGGCGCTCGGTAAAGAAGTGTACTGCATGCAAAATGGTATTAACCGCGGCTGCGGGTGAACATGCCGCCTCGCTTATTTCCCCGCACCCCCGCATTGTCAAAGTTGATGCGCATTAGTACTGTTAAGCATCTGGAAAGCCGGAATGGCGAAGGCTATATTCATATTCAGACGGTACATGATAGTATGCACAGTAAAAACCCGAGAAGTGAAATGGTATATAGAATTTCACTGCCATCTTCCATACCATGCCTTATTCCCCCGAGGGCGGGGCCCCATAACTATGATCATTGATAATCAAACCATCCTTGAATGTGAGAATCGCGCAAGACTTTACAGGTACAGGAGCTAGTCCAACAACCGTACATTCCACGACGACGATGTCCCCTTTAACAATGTACCGATTGATCTCCATCTTGCGATCTGGAGTCGCTGCCATCATTTGATGCTCCAAGGCTCTGAGTTCCTCCCGTCCTTTCAGAAGATGACCGGAGAGCATAGCCTCCACCATGCAGTCCTCTGCATAGCACTTATCGACCATATCATCCGCCGCTTCATTCCAGAGCTTCAACCATTGCTTTGCGGCTTCGAGGTTGGCGGTCTCTTCTGGAGTCATACTTTCGAATATCCTGATATTTAGCGCTGGAGTGTTTAGCGCCAAGGAAATTCAACGGCCGTGTCTTTTGATAGCTAACCTTCGTTTAATTGAGTTTGCGAACGGACTGGATGTTTGTAGCTTTTGGAGGGATATAGAATTGACGATGGGATTAAATAATGGTTTCCTTTCGTTCAGCCGAGTTAGCCTATCGGCAATATATAATTCCTAAATCCGACTAAGCAGGGGAACTCTCCAGTTTGTGATACTATTCGTGTGCTCCTACACGTTCTTATACCGAATTTTGTACTGTTGAATCGAAAGATGACAATATCTAGAAAGGTAAAATAGTACAATCGGACCATAAATATGTAAAAGGTTGCTGATAAATTGAGTAGTGAAGTTCTGGAGCAATGATATAATATCAATACAGCACCAAATACTGAGAAACACAATTTTTAGTCGTGAAAGTGTGCGTTTATTCTGAGGATCGAGGAATGAAAATGAGACAATAATGGAGTGACGCTGAGAACGATAGGATAGCGCTGAATTGAATTCTTATTAGGTCCTGTAAATTCGGAGGTGAGAAGGTACGTAAAATTCTCTGCCGTAAAATACTGTTGCATATCATGACTGCTTTAATTATAGATTGCCGACCTCGGCTTCAAACAAAGCTTAGTCTATGGCTGAGTCTTGGACACTTTTCACTTCAGCAATCCAAGTCATATCCATGTCCCCATAGCCCACTCCGCTCATTTCATCCGCAGTCTTTAAAAATAATAATTCTCCGCTTAAGCCAAAGTCTGAAAGGTCTTTGGTTTCAGATCCAAATCTTAGCAAATCATCAATATCCCACTCGATGTCACCACCTTCCACGTTGTCAGGCTCTTCTTCATCCTCGCAACTCACTGTCGGCCTGGATTCCTCGTGAGATTTTGGGTGAGTATCAATTCAACTGTAGATCTATTCGATCTGCGATACTAGTAGCATATATGTTTGCAGTAGGGGACTGATCGACTTTTGCCCGGATAGCTTTACGTCTACCTTGGATGATAGTTTTCTCTCTTGCTACCATGGGAAATTCGGCATTGATACATTCAGTTGGCATGTAAATGATTTCAATTGCCACAAGCTCCAACTCGAAGTCTTCCGAGGTAAGTTCGACATATCAAAGGTTGTCTCGTCTATTCTAGTTAACCTTCCCATAGCTAACGCCATTAGTCGATCTCTCATAAGACATGACCATTTGATCCGGTTCCATATCCGGGGTTTCTATTGTAGGATTAAGGTACCTAATAGGGAGATCGCTATCCCATCCAATACCGGATATCTTTTGGATCGCCGGGCGTCTCGTACCAGTGGGTCATGAGATGTAAGGATTGTATCATGGAAGTCGTATTCTTTTCATAGTCAAACTCATACAACAGCTGAAAAGATTAGCTATAGGTTCGGTGAGATATGTGATATCTATTTACCCTCGTTTTCTCGTAATATGCCCTCCATGCATCTCTTCTCCTCCTGAAGCCTGTGGCCCTCAGATGCTGTATGTCGACAAATACAGTTCCTGCGAACATGATGGCTTAAAATAACAGCAAACTGAGCTGTCCTGTCTCTCCATTACCTCTTTCGACTATGTTAAGGAAGTCATATAAGTCTAGGATGGGTAGAGTCCGTGGGAAAATTCGATATGGCCTCGTAATCACTGATTGCGTAAAT
Source organism: Mytilinidion resinicola (assembly GCF_010093595.1). Classification (NCBI taxonomy): domain Eukaryota; kingdom Fungi; phylum Ascomycota; class Dothideomycetes; order Mytilinidiales; family Mytilinidiaceae; genus Mytilinidion; species Mytilinidion resinicola. The sequence goes on along the minus strand of NW_022985451.1, from coordinate 584,943 downwards.
AAGTACTCTGTAGGTTGAGCGCACCTTTCGCCCGCGGATAATACACAACTCGGTCTGAAATTTTTTCGGGAAATGGATTGGTATATGGTGGTAACCGTCGGAACTGCTCTGCCTGAAAGTCTTCAAATTCGTTATCCACTTATCAATCTTCAATATTCTGAACACTACTATATACTTTTTTGTTCTTACTATTGCTTGGAGATGTATGTGCTTCTATAGACTCCTCCTTATAGCTTGGCGCTGGTGATTCTGGTACACGCTAAAGACCAAGGAGGTTCAGACCAAAATCCTGAGACATACAAGCTGACGGTCTGATTGGAAATTAGCAGTAATTTAGTAATTGTCCTTTTGTGAGGAATGTCTCTTCAATAAATTATGAATGCTTACACTCGGGTTGTAACAGCTACAACCTAGGATCAACAACTCATACGGTTCACGGTCACCTACGTACAGACTTGGAGTTGCTGGCATAGTAGCTGCCTACATGCCTAGCCAGTTACAACTTCTACAGAGAGGGGTTGGGGTACGGTGGCCTACCCTGCCTAATGCTGCCTACTGCTGCCTCCAATTAGTGCTTCTGCCTATGCATACAGTCACTTCCTACGTAGTATATAGTTTGGCCTTCGGGCCCCCGAAATAAGACAGAGTTCACATCAATTTTCAACCTGAGTCTTACCCGCCACATTTGCTGGGTGGGACGGTACACTCCATCGAGAGATATCTGCAATGGGTGTAAGACGCGCCCCGAACCACATCGCACCTGGCCTTTCTATTTCGACACCGCATACAAGCTTTGATAGCTCTCTATTTTCGACTATTGGGTTTCATGGCCGTTGAGCTGTGATGGATCGAAGGGATCGCACTTGGAAGAAGGACTGAAGAATGCGCCATTGTTGAACGTGTGATTGCCTCCTGTCCTTTCCAACTTATCTTCAATTACGTCATGGCTAACGGCTAGATTAGCTACCGTCAACACACTGGTCTTTCAGAGAGCCGGCTAATAGGTAGTCTCTAGTCGGCTACCGCTACTGGTAGCGATTGTTAAGCTGTGATAGCCTATGATGTTTACTGAGTGCCGTCCGCTACCGCTTCTGTCTTGCAAGTCATAGTTTTGGTGTGGCATTCATGATTGAGGTGTAAGTCTAACTAAGCATTGGACATTATTGAAATCATGTTGCATTGGTTTACTCCACAACGACATAGTACTTAAAATCTAGCTAGCACTTTGCTCTGTGTGTCACCTAAAGCCCAAGCCGATGCCCTCGTCTTGCTCCTGACCGACTCAGCTTGAGCAACCGTGAAACCTTTTCGCTGAACCGCGGGATTATAGCCCTGCTTGTTCTTCTTTCCAACAGTGTTGCTATCCACCATTCTGTTTGGCTTTCTGTCAGCTCTTATGTAAACCGTAACCACGATAGCTCCCCCCAGCCCTAAATTGTGTTGTAATGACACCTTTGCATTTTCAACCAGCCTGTTATTTGCCCAACCCCTCAGTTGCCAGAGCAGTTCTGCACACTGGGCAATTCCTGTCGCTTCCGATAGGATGACCTTTCAAAATCAGACCGCCAGAGGGATTGATAACGACTTCACCACCGTACGTGATGTCGCCCTTACGAACAAGCTCATGTGCTTTTCCGAGAGGAGTGAAACCAAGAGCATCGATGGCGACCATTTCGTTTGTTGAGAAACAGTCGTGAAACTCGACCACATCGATATCCTTTGGTGTGACTCCCGCCTCTTTCATTGCAACCTTGCCAGCGTATTTCCCCATTTCGTACCCTAACAAGTCAATGGCACTCTGAGAAAATAGCTTCGGCGATTCTGTAGCGAGGCATTGTCCCGCAATCAAAACAGCCTGCTCCTTAAGATGAGGCTGAGCATCAAGAAAAGCTTCAGATACGAGAATGACAGCAGCACCCCCATCAGACGTTGGGCAACACTGAAGTTTGGTCAGAGGTTCATATATCATCCTCGAGTTTTTAACCTCATCTAATGTACAAGTGTCCCTGAACTGGGCGTATGGATTGTTTTGGGAATGCTCATGATTGATACGAGCAATTTCGGCAAAATCATCAACCGTTGCCCCATACCTGAACGTATTAGAATAGTCCTAGCAGAAGGTCTTCGGAATTACCGCTCCATGTATTCACGCCCAGCATTTCCAAATATTTGAGCAGTATTTGGCGCCTTAGTGAGACCCCTTGTTTCTTTCATCATCATCGTCGTGGTTCCGACGGGATCCGCTCGGTCTGCAAAAACCGTGGAAATGCCTGCAGCAAACATTTTTTCAAATCCGACGACCAGAACACAATCTGCCACCCCGTGACTTATAAAATTTCTGGCTAGATTCAAGCCCGTAGATCCAGTTGAGCAGTTGTTGTTTACATTGTAGATCGGAATCTGGGTCATCCCGAACTGATAGAAGACTCTCTGCCCGCATGCTGAATCGCCGTAAACATAGCACGCAATGCCGTTGTCAACATCGTCATAATTGATTTGGGCGTCTAACATGGCTTTAACATCAGCCTCAAAACCAAGTTCGGTATAGTCAGCCCTTCCAGAGGGTTTGACAAAAGCTGTCATGCCCACACCTAGGACATAGGTAGGGGCTGCTGGCGGCGGAGCCATGGCTGGAATGGGTCAAGGAATCGGATTGCAAAAATCAAAGGATTGGGTAATAACAGAGTGAATAGCAGTGGGATTTGGTCTGCGTATACATTAAGAAAGATATGGTTAGTTCTGTATCTATAGAAATCAGTCTGGACATGTTCTTTATAGTTACCCGAGCCTCGGCTCGGAAATGTACCAATTTAGGGTGACCCAATATCCTTTGCCGCACGCCCGCCTGACCACAGACCTCCGAGGTACACGAAACAAAAAGTACAAAGTCTCATGGCCTCAAGACGTTCGCACAGAAAACGGACCTTGAATCCTCCTATCGATTGTCAACTATTCAGTGTAAACAATGGCTTCCTATACTAAATTCGAGTATTTTAATTTCACTTTCCCTCGTCCGTTTGTGGCCCATATCGAGGTCAACAGAGCCTCTAAAATGAATGCCTGGATCGAACCAATGTGGCATACACTCAAAAAAATATTCGACCAGCTGTCAGAAGATCCTCAAGTCCGAGCAGTTATTCTGAGTGGAGCCGGAGAGAAAGCCTTCACAGCAGGCTTAGATGTCCATGAGGCCAGTACTCAAGGCATAACCACTCGGAACCTCAAATCGGATCCGGCCAGAAGGGCTGTATACATTAGGAGACACCTTTTGGAGTTCCAAAGTTGCCTCACAACTGTTGAAAAATGCGAGAAGCGTAAGTTTCCAGCATCCTGACTCTAATACGCCGTTTCTCTTTGGCTAACCATGCGCATAGCGGTTATCATCATCATGCATGGTATAACTATTGGTCTAGGAATTGATCTTGCCTCATGCTGTGATATTAGGATATGCACAGAAGACGTTATGTTTGCGGTGAAGGAAGTTGATATTGGTCTTGCTGCTGATGTTGGCACATTGACTCGCCTGCCTAAGATCGTGGGCAATTACGGTTGGGTAAAGGAGGTTTGTCTAACCGCTAGGTATTTTGGTGCTCAGGAGGCCATGCAGGTAGGATTCGTTGGCCGTGTTGCGAAAGATAAGAGCGGAGCCATCTAAGCAGGATTGAAAGTTGCAGAATTGTTAGCAAGCAAAAGCCCAGTTGCTGTACAATCAACAAAAGAGCTCTTGAACTTTAGTCGTGATCATACTATTGAAGATGGTAAGTCCAAGTCTACTCCGAGTGTCAAGGAATACCTCTAAAGTTACGAAGGTCTGCGTTATACTGGTATTTGGAATTCAGTGGCTGTGCAGGCGACAGATGTACAAGAGGCAATGCTATCAGGTCTTCAGAAACGAATACCAAAATTTGAGAAGCTTTAGCACATGAAATACTGTTTCGTGTGGCAGAAGACTCTTAAAAGTAAGGTAATCGGATACAATTTCATCAGAAGCTTACTTTGGCCTACGACAAAAACACCAAGGGAATGAATATTGAATTGTATATCTGATATTTTGGTTAAAATGGTAGCTTGAAGACTCTCCGTTGTAACATTTTCTCTCCAGGAGAACGTAGTATTGTCTAGTACCAGGGTGATCTCAGAATTTTGTATAGGCTCAGCAACTATTTATCTCTACATAAGTTGAGTTGCAACACGTTGCGTAAGGTACAGACGAACGTTGCCAATGAAGAAAGAGGCAATACATGCGATCACACCAAACGCGATGCTGGTATACCAGACATAAGCTAAGGAATCGGAGTATGCCCATCGAGAGGCTAGAGCCGCTGCCTCAAGGACCATTGGTGTTACTCCTTTAACATCCATAACTGTCGCAGGACCAGTGAGGAGCGCGAGAACAAATTCTTTAGAAGAAGAAACAGGTAACCCAGCTTTGATTGCAGCGGTTGCAAGATAGACTGGGAGTTTGTCATTGAGCTTCGTTGCGAAGATGTTATAGTATAGCGCGTAGCCAATCGAGCCACCAATGACGCGGGCCGAAAGAGACAAAGCTACAGTCGTTGCGATGAAGTCATCAGGAGTGACCGTAATGGCTATTGTTGCAGCAGGTACCAAAACTCCACCGATTCCGAAACCAGCAATGGTTCCAAATGCGATCGACATCTTTGGTGTATCTGGAGTAGTGGCGGCTAAAGCCCCCCCAAACACAGCTGCGTTGGTGATTCAGTGGTTAGCCATCCGTTTTATAGACAGAATTCTAAAGCAGAGGCGAGATAGACGTACTCATGATAAATGTAGAGAACAGCAGTAGCTCCCGATTATGTCCTATCCAGACCGAAAGTAACATATTAATGAGCGCTGCCCCGAATGGCACACTTAGGCCGGGTCCAAGTCCCTTGCATCCTATAGCTATTGGACTGGGCTTATAGACGTTTTGGAAACTTAGTGGAAAGAAGTTCAAAACAGAGTAAAAGTCCATCCCGGATATAAAAGCAACGAGAAATGCCAACGCAACAATCCGTTGCCCTGCAAAGATTTGTTTCGGAATCATAGGTTTCTTGGCACCCTTCCATTCCCACAAAACAAAAACTGCGATGAGTAGGAATCCTATCAAGAGAGTACACAGAACATATGGACTTCTCCAGGGATGGGTATATCCTCCGCTCTGAAGTGCCACCAAGCTAAATAAAGTGTTAGCCTTGGCTGTGTATGGCAGGAAAGTTGGGAACGTACAACAGTGTCAGCCCCGTTATAGATGTAATGCCACCGATATAATCAATCTCCTTTAGTATTTCCCACCGAGATGGCTTCTCTGAGTTTACTCTTTTTGGAAAGTATGTACAGGCCGTGCCGACACAGGCAATACCATTCAGAATACTGGCCCATATGAGTTGGGATTCAGAAGCCGGAAGATGGGAAAGCTTACACTGTAATCCACATGCCCCATCTCCATGTTGAATGGGTCGAGAGCAACTGCGAGTACATCACGTATGGTGAAAACGGGACAATGCAAATTGTTACCAGGCCAAGGTAGAGTCCTCGTCTATTAACAGGAACAATTTCTGCAACCCTGAAGATCATTACGGTTACGTCTTACTTATATCTAGAACTTTTACTCACCCTGCAAGAGCAGTAAGTTCTCCTATTCCAGAACCTGCACCAGTGAGAGCCATCCCGGTCACTGCTTGGCCGAACGAGTGCGCGGTACCGACGAGAATAGCTCCAACGATAAGGAAGGCGGACCCAGTCAATGCAATATATCGGCGGCCGATGAGGTCTTGGAGGTAACCAGAAAATGGTGCTGTTGAAGCAACTGCGAGAGTATTCGCAACTGGCAACCAAGAAATCTTGTCTGCGCCCCCGATATCTTCAACAATGAAGCTGATGGTTGCACCAATAAAGTAAAGTGAGATTTGAGAACCTGACAAGAAACGAATTAATTATGTCCCTAATAACCGGGGTATCTCACGAATCATTACCAACATATAGCAGACATAGAGAGAATCCGGCTATGCTTGTCCTAAATTTCCAACCCCTTGGTCTCTTAACGTCATGAGCTTGGAAGGACTCTCTATCATCTTTGGGGAGGGGGCAATGTTCAAAATGCCCATCACTAGTATCCTGTTTCTCCTCTATAGAGGATGCTTGAATATTCCCCGGTTCCATTGTAGTTATCTTTGTCAAATTTTGATGATATCTCTGGTGGTCTGAAGAAAATGGAGATCGATTGGAAAAGGGTAAGACTAAAAGTATAAAAATCAGCGTAGCTATAACTATACATGTAAAGACCAGCCCTGCGAGTAAGAGCGCCCAACCTGTAATCTAGACTCCAAGTCACCCGTAGTTTTGCTGTGCCCTATACCCCGCACGTTTCAGCTTCAAAACTTCCCCGGCAATCAAAACTCCAACCTCGGTTGTAGCACTCCACACTACTCGTCGCCGATAAGGCCAGGCTGAGGAGAAGCGTTCGCATTTCATGCCTAGGCATAGAAACTTATAAGTTAGGCTAGAGACTTGCTCCTCCCCGGTTCTCTTAGCAGAACAGAGAATAACACTACTTCGTCTAACCGCTGCCTCTCATTCGTTCAACCTCTTCACCATCCCCTGGCAAGACTACGGTGTATGTTCCATTCAGAATCCCGTCATGACTACTTAAGTTCGGCAGCCTCTTGACATTGTGTCTTTATGCCATTATATGGTGAAAAACGTCCGTCAGGTCAATTGTCCCATCACTATTAAACAATTTGGTCTTGGCCAGTCAAACCCCACGTATTTAGTCATAGGCATTGATGACACCCGGGCAGTATGTCGAAAAAACCCACCCGGGGAGCTGCTCTCGAAGATGACACACAACGTAGAACGGGAACATCGAGTCCTCCACGCTCTAAGGAAGACAGAAATCCCAGTACCAATCCCTTACTGTTTATGCGAGGACAACAGTGTTCTTGGAATGCCCTTCTACTTTATGAGTTTTCTGGATGGTCGACTCCATGAGGATGCTGAGCTTCCACTAGTAAGCCCTGAAGAACGCCAGGAAATGTAAGATTGGAAACCTTGAGTGAGAAGGCATTGTTGATAACCATATTTGTAGGTGGCATGATGCCGTCCGAACGCTGGGGAAGATTCACCTCATCAATATCTGGTCCACTGGACTCAAGACGTTTGGCAAATCTTCGAACTTCTATAATCGGCAAATCGCAACATTTACACGTATGAGTGATACCCAATGCAAAGTTATTGATGTTGAGACCAAACAACCAGTTGGTAAAATTTCCCATTTCGATGAGATGGTGAGCTTCTTCAAAGACAAGAAGTTGCAGCCTCATGATCGAGAAACCCTTATCTATGGGGACTTCAAAATGGACAACGTTTTCTTTCATAACTCTAAGGCAAGGGTAATTGGAGTATTGGAGTAAGTGGTTTAGCCCCAAAATCGATTTTTCTATTTTGTGAACAACGCTCATACGTCGGCAGCTGGGGAAATGTCAACAATCGGCCACCCGCTCTCCGATCTAGCCAGCCTAACAATTCCGTTCCTAACGGCCGGATCTCCTCTTGGTGTGAGGAATAACCAAGGGCAACCCACATTCCAAGACGGCATTACATTAGGCATGCCAACCTATTCAACCATTCTGAAATGGTACAACGAAGAAGTTGGCTGGGATGTGGAGCATGAATCAGGTTGGGCCAGCGCTTTTGCTATCTTCAGTCCTGCTGTTATCACGCAAGGTATTGCGGCACGGCGTGCATTGCGGCAGACGAGCAGCATAAAGCGGAAGTGTATGCGGGCCAAATGGGACCATATAGTGAGCTTGCGTACCGCATGGTGCAGAACCTGATACATCGTGGGAAGTCAAAATCGAAGATATGAGATGTACTGTCAGATTGAATTGTAATGCAAATAGGATCTGATTGTCTTCCTCGCTCCTAGATTGAAGGGGATGGAGAGTTATCTAACTACAACGCAGTTGAGATATGAAATGAGATACTCTGCTAGTCCGCAGCACTAGCAGCTTGCTTTGAAATGAGAATCGAACCATACATCTGCTAGATTCCTGCTCAGCAGGTCTAGATTCTGAACAACGCGAGCTGAGTTCAGTGCCATACGAGCTGAACTGGAAAATACAAGCTGAACTAAGCCATACAAGCTGAACTCAGCACCTTGCGAGCTGATCTCCGAGCATCGATCCAGTGCTTGATTGGCTCTGCACCAAATGCTCTCGAAACTTTCCTACCTGCTCCGATACCTGGTTGGATCCTTGTGATCTATCCAACAAATGCACCTTACCTGCTCGCATGCCCGATTGGATCTCTGTAATCTATCCTGCAAACGAGATCTGACATATTGGCAGCTGCCGTAGGAAGGGCAAAGAATCAGTGAAGGAAGCATGAGTTGTATTGAGGTTGTAACGAAGGACTATATAGAGTAACTAGGCTCCCTGGACAGCAAGGGAGAGCAAGGGAGCAACACAACTTCGTAAGGGAGATAGTGCAACTCCGTAAGGAGGAGAAAGGGAGAGAAACAAGGGAGAATAGAGGCGTGTTACTGGTTGCCACATATACGTAATACTGGAACTGGAACTGGAGATACATTCCAAGGTAGACATTGCATACTGAAATAAATTGTACGATGTGAAAACTGTTTGGCCTGGCTTCTGTTTATAGAACATTCCTTAAATATTCAAGAAGCTCAGTCAAAATCCACAAAACAGTGCCTGAAGTTAAGAAATAACAACGGTTTTACTAAACCATGCCCGCGTCAGATATCCTCACAACAGATTGACTAGATTCTCGAAACCCGAATTTCTTGCTATCGTCCTTCATTCAAAAGCCCGCAGAGCTTCTTCTCTCAAGCCCCAAAGTGCAGCCACAAGAGCCCCTGGTCCAATTATGGGTGCTAGTCCAGCAATATTGGCAGCCAATCTCATGTTAGCTTTCGTGCCTTTGAGCAGCGTCGTCTTGCTATAGTTCCACCCCGCCCATAGGAGACTCGTGCCAAAAGTCAACACATAATCCCATGAGCCCCGGGGAAAGACTACATTCTTGATCGCTTGCTTTGGATCTCTTGAAGCTAAAGCTCTCCCGACGGTGTAAAAATGGAATAGCGCGGGGATGATGATTAGCACGAGATATGTTTTCCTTAGGATGGGGAGATCGGTATTGCCGGTCATTTTGTTGTTCGTCTCGGTACCGTCCAGCTTATTGCCTGATCGCTTGGCCAATACATGGTTTGTAATTGCGAGCGAAGCAGGAAGCGTCTGCCAGATTCCAGTTCTCAAAGTGTTCCCTGAAGGCAGCAATTGGCTTAGGAAGCCAGCGCCCAACCCAGCAACAATTAAGGCCGTGGCAGGAAATACTAGGACAAGTGTGGTACTCAAAGTGTTGGCGTATGCTGGTTGAATAACGTTTCCACCTGGAATAGAATTTTCTTTGTTACCTGGCTGGAGTGTCTGCGCAAGGAAGTAGGCCATGGCACATAGTGGAGCGCCGCCAAGCTGGTATGCGATGCCCACAGTCAGAGCTCTAAAATAACGAGTCAACAAGTATTAGTGATGAAAATATAGGATGTGAACCGTACAATGTAGCCAAATTGGCTTGATTATTCGCGCGCAGTGATTCGATCATGCTGATCCCAATTATAGGAAAGGCGTTTGTGGCGTAGTTTGCGACTTGAAGGGGGCTACCATCGAGAGATAGCTTTGAGGCAATTATCCCAGCAATATGTGCAACAATCTTGCTTGAGACAGCCCATGCGGAAAGTTTTCGAACACTATACCCGGAGATCAAGAGATAGCTGCAGTGCTTAGTTTCCCTTGTGAGAATAGAATCACATACAGCAGCTGTCCGTAGTGACCATCCATCCCACGGTATAGTTCCCTCTTTCAGCTTATTGTTCAGGAAGTCGAGTTTCACTCCACCTAGAACCAAACTGGAGGCAATATTGATTTGAAATGAGTCACCAAGGATAGGCAGTCCATATGTCGCTAGAAACCCCAGAGGGCCGGTCTCATGAGTCTGAAGTCGAGTCAACAGGTTGGAAGCTTCGAACATGGTATCAGCCCTCGGCTTCTGCCGCGTCTGGTATCCCGCGAAAATCTTTGTGAAATCTTCCGTTGCGAAAGGTGCGCCATGCTTCTCAGCTCGGGCACGGTACAGTAGATTGGTAAGAAGAGCAGCACTCTCGATTGCCGTGTTGCCTCCTTGTCCAGCGTTGGGCGTCATCTAGACAAAGTCAGAAATTCTGACTATATAGGAAGTGCGCACTCCACTCACCTTGTGTGCCGAATCTCCTACTAGAACCGTTCTGTTATTGAACCAGGTCCCAGTTACACCTTCCTCGAGGGCTACTATAGTGCATCTCGATCGAGTTCGCCACAAGTCATCAAAGGTGGCATCTTTTGATATTTTCCTGTGCTTGTGCTTTTCTGCCAAGGCCTCTGCATCTGCCGGTGTGAAGCGTGGTATATTTGGGGCATAATATTTCGCGTCCATCTTGATGAAGATAAACCAGAATACCTTTCCGTTAATACCAATAATCGCTCCTAATGCAATATCTCGGTCGTATACAATGTTACTCACACCTGGAGAGAAGCCATCGTAAGATTCGGTTACAGTTGAAATGCCAAATATGCAGCAGTATTCGGAGAACAGAGCTGGCCAAGCACCTGTCAGCATAGCAAAAGCGTGTAGGAGCTACAATATCACCTGTGGATTCTTTCTTCACTAGTGTTGGATGTTTTGGTTCCACGTCTTTCCACATGCAGCGCCTGACTGCGCTGTTCACACCATCGGCTCCGACCACAATATCTCCTTCATAGACGTCGCCCTCAGCAGTAATCACTTTCACGCCGAGTTCATTGGTCTGAATTTCCACTACTTTCCTCGCAGTGTGCACATTTGACTCCCGCGAAATCCGGTTGCATAAGATCTGCAGAAGTTCTTGCCGTTCGAAAAAGAGAGAGGGATAGCCGTGCCTGGAACTAAATGTTAGCTATGTATTTCTTAAGCGGGATCCCTTCCTAACCTCTCTTCGAGCGAGTGCATGTAGTTAGAAGAGCCATAAGGGATTCCGTCTGGAGTCCTGTGATACGTTACGGCCAAGGGTTCTGTGGTCTTGCGAATGGCCTCGAACACGTCGAGCTGGTCCATAATGCGCAAGCCATTGGCCATTAGCCCAATGCTTGCACCGCCCTCATAGACAATATTTGTCCCCTTCTCAAGTAAGACATAGTCTATACCTGCCTTCTCAAAGCAGTTTGCGAGCGTCAACCCGGTGACGCTCCCGCCTACAATGACAACTCTGAGAGGAGAGATAGCAGGCATGATATTGCGATCATGAAAGACATACAACGGCCGAACTGTCAAACTGAAGGTATAATATAAATGAAAGAAATAGGCCCAGTGTTTGACCTGCTGTGCCGATGAAAAATAGCTAGCCAGAGCCTGTGCAAAATGGAAGCGAAGCACAGGCACGTGACTTTTGTATTTCAGAATAGCCTTAGTCTCCACCGGTGTACATTTGTGGAGGTATAACACTTATGGGGTCTTAGGGTACAACTACCATAGCCTACGACGGCTCGGTAAACTGGAGCTCTTAGCCGTGGCGCAGTGGCTTTTCGTATAGCCTAAACTTGCGCCTCGCTTAACTGCTGATCCGGGGCCGCCATGTATGGGGTATGGTATCAAGGCGGGGTAGCGCCTTTCTAATTTCCTCTCCCCAAGTTAGATCATAACAAGCCCTACGTCAAGCTTATCAGATTAATCACCCAGTAAACCCCCTGATGACAGTGACTTCTCTGCCAATATATTATGGTTCCAAATCTAGCTCTACGCAAGGTACCTGGCATACCCGATACCTCTGTTTAGATATGACTTCCCCAGAATAGCCGAGGGCGGGCCAGTTTTACGATGCCTATGTTGGCAGGTAAGGCTTTGTTTAGTCTATAAGTATCTAGAGGACAATTAACCCCTGCGAAATCCTACATTTGAATATTTTACATTTGAATATTTTGAACATCAATAAAGCGCCACTCTCCAATGACTGACTTCATCGTTGGTAATAGCAAGCCAGCTACTACCGAGGAAGTGGAAGATCTTCAATACTCGGCGGCTCTTGCGCATGAGGACACTGAAATACCGAGAGGCTATTTCAGGAGCATTGGTGTCATCGCCAGTGTAGCTGCTTCTGCTCTGGGTGTTGCTTGTGCATTGTGGGGCTTTGCCCCAGCTGCTGCGGTTATAAGCTTTATAGCCAAAGACATCAGTGAGCAAAGCTAATCCATACGTATAAGTTTTGTTACTCACAACTCCCCAAGGTGACGATGGCAATGAGGCGCTCTTCTCCATAATCTGGAGCGTATCGGCCCCTATCAGTACATTACTCTTCGGGAGGCTTTCCGACAGATTTGGTCGTCGTTATTTTGTTATTGGTGCGAATGTAGTCGGCTTGGTCGGAGGTGAGTAAGTCCCAATAGCAACCACCTACTTGCTAAGCTTGCTTAGGCATTATTGGGAGTAGAGCAAAATCAATAAATGACCTAGTAGGAGCCAATGTAAGTTTTCTAATCCTTCAGTTTGCTCATTTAGAAGTAACATTGTCTAGGTCATGTTGGGTCTTGCAGCTGGAGTCCAATCGTCATATCTTCTGGTTGTTGGAGGTATGCTAATTTATCCGCATTTGTGACTAGTCTGATTCATTTAAGAGCTCGTACCGCACAAATGGAAGTTCATAGTCATCGTCGTCACTGCTATGCCTAGTGTTATACCATCCGGATTTGGGGCATATCTAGGTAACGTCCACAGCCCAATAATAAACTGTTTGCAAGGGATCTAACTTTTTGTAGGGCGAATGCTAATTGAAAACGCCAGCTGGAGATGGATCTATTACATTTATATTATTCTGATAGGTCAAAATTCCCGAAAGCAGGTTGGACGAATAAAGCTGACTAGGTATAGTACCCACCATTATTGTTCAAATCATATTCTACAACCCGCCTAATTTCAGAAATCTGCACGGAGGGTCACGTAGCAGACTGAGTGAAGTCAAAAAGATTGACTTTGTTGGGATTTTGCTTCTAGTTGCAGGATTGTTTCTCTTCCTATTGGGAGTTTCCTGGGGTGAGAGAGATGGCATTTTTGCAGATCCGAATTGTAGCTAACGTGGCGGTATTTAGGCGGCCAACCTTCGCCATGGACCTCCGCCAAAATCCTAGGACTCCTTATATCCGGGGCCGTAGCACTCATCACATTTGTTCTCTATGGTTTGTTCATCCCTCAATTAGCCGCCTCTAGTTCTAACTTTATACCAGAGGTTTTCGTTCCTTTGGCTGTTCCCATTATTCCCATGAGACTCTTCAAGAGTGTGAGGGGCTTTGTCATTTTGAATATATTGTCTGCACTTTCTGGCGCTATATACATTGGATTGAGTATCATCTGGCCAACGCGTGAGTCAAGAGATCTACCGCCCTACACTGAAGAATTCATGGACGCCTGCTAATAACAGCAGAGGTAAACACGATCTTTGGTACTACACAGAGTAATTGGAAGACCACAGCTTGGCAAACGGTAAGTGTGGAGCTAGAAATCATTGATTCACTTAAACAAACCTGCTGACCTTGAAACCCGGACCACGGTCGCCTTTGGATCATGGGGAGGAATAACAGTCTTCGGCCCCTTCATGATCTTAATCAAAAAGGTCAAGTGGCAGACAATCTTCTTCTGCGCCATGATCATCGCCTTTGCGGGTGCACTGTCTCAAGTCACGAAGGATAAGCTCAGCCAGGGCATCGCCTTCTCATTCTTCACCACGCTTCCCGTTGGATGGTTCGAAGTGAGCACTGGCTTGCTTGTACAGCTTATCTCCGAAGACATAGATCTCGGAATTTCTTTTGGTTAGTTCCAGCTTTCCACCCTCATCTTTCCCGTATATATCAAGGCAACTAATATTGGACAAGCGATCGTTTCCAGCTCTCGGATGGCTTTCGGTGCGGTCGCAACCGCCATCTTCGTCGCAATCCTTACGAAGAAGACACCAGGCGAAATTGAGAAGCACGTTATTCCAGCCGTTCTAAAGGCTGGTCTCCCAGAAGCCTCACTTCCCGCACTTGCTGCCGCCATCGAGGCTGGATTCTCTCCCTCCGCTGCAAGTGCAGTACCAGGCCTGACGCCGCAAGTCCTCGAAGCCGCTACCAACGGCTTGGCAGATGGCTATGCTGCGGCGTACGCTTATATCTATTACACGATTATTGCCTTCGCGGGTTTGGCATTCCTGGTTTCGTTCTTCATGATGGATTTCGATTCCTACTTCACGGGTCATGTCTCCCGTCAGATATCTGATCGCCATAATAATGTCCAACAACGTCTGGTGAAGGAAGTCAACGTGGAACGTGTGTAAAACCGAGACGAAAAAAACGTTATGGTTGAGTGAGAAAGTTTGTACCGTCTCTTGAATTTCATTCTAGGCCTAATTTAACCTTCGTTTGATGCTGGAGTTTCACTCGGAAAGGGAAGATTTTGAGGCTGCTCAGTATTCTGATACCATTCCTTGGGCAGCTGCGTACTACACGCAATTGTCCTTCTCTGATCACTGCTAGTAATCTCTGCATTATGCCATCTGTGTTGGGAGTATATTCTGATTATATGAAATTGTGACGTGATGGCAAGAAGAATGGATTGATCAATGTAATATCCCTGTGCGTTCACAGCATTTTATTGATTCGAATTCTATACACATAATATTCTCGAAGTCTTACAAGCAACATCTGAAGCGCAGTGGATTCCATTCTGGCTCTTAGGCACACACTGATGAATGATGATCATATACAGTGATATATACCAACTCCACAAATTCAGGTTACTTTTTGAAAATAGATATAATATTGTGGCAGCTGGCGTAGGAAGGGCAAAGAATCAGTGAAGGAAGCATGAGTTGTATTGAGGTTGTAACGAGGAACTATATAGAGTAACGAGGCTCCCTTGATGGTAGCTGGCGTAGGAAGGGAGAATCAGTGAGGGAGACATGAGTTGTATTGAGGTTCCAGCGAGTGGCTATATAGTTGGAAGACGGTAGGAGTGGAACATGGTGAAACAAGGAGAAGTGACAGGAGCGTAGCAGCAGCGTAGCAGTAGCGTTCTAGTACAGTATCAAATACACTAGTTCTTACGCACTAGGGGGTGCATCCAGCTGCCACTTGACAGCAAGGGACAGCAAGGGACAGCAAGGGAGCAACACAACTTCGTAAGGGAGACAGTGCAACTCCGTAAGGAGGAGAAAGGGAGAGAAACAAGGGAGAATAGAGGCGTGTTACTGGCTGCCATATTGAACATGCTATACTGTAGTGAACCCACTATAGAATTATCAGAACAGAGATTTGCACCCAGGGACCTATTCATTCTCACCCATCAATAGGAAGTGCTACTCCACTTAGATAGCTACTCAGTGGTGAAGCTAGGAAGATAATGGCGGATGCCACCTGAGTATCCGTGAGCCACATGAATCAGTAGAAGATACTTGGGTGGTAGGTACTTCTTCTGGAGCTGCAATGCGTTTCATAGGGACCATCTGTGCAATGGTGGAGAGAGTAGCATCGTCGTATGGCATCATTGGTGTTTTAATAAATCTAGAGCTGTGAGATGACCGCATGTCGGAACTGTAAAGGGTAAATATGATGGGTCTGCATACCCTGGGCAGACGCAGTTGATTCTTATTCCATCCTTGGCGTATGTGGCAGCGTCCTTGATCTACTCAGCCATTCCACCCCGTTAATCGCGGGCGGAGATGACTTACTCCCTTGGTGGCTCCCACAACACCATGCTTGCTGGCAATATACGGAGTGACATTCTCTCCGGCGATCAAACCTGCCATCGAAGCAGTATTCACAATCACGCCTCTGATTTTGCTGTGGTCTCTGCAGATTCAGTTAGCTTTTTATTTCGTCACATAACTGTAACTGAGATTTGCTACCCCTCATCGACCAGCTCTTGAGTGAGCATGTGCTTCAGTTGTTCCCGCTGACTGATCCAAAGTCCCACGAGGTTCACATCGAGCGCTTTTTGAAAGATGTTCGCCTCTACAAGGACAGTAGGTTTTATCCCCCCTTGAATACCGGCATTGTTGATTGCATAAGTGAGGCGGCCAAAGTCCTTGAATACTCTGCTCATGACATGCACAACCGATTCCTCGTTCGAAACGTCCAAAATATAGCATACCACCTTAACATTTGGATGTTCCTTTTGAATCTCCTGTCCAGTGTTTTCAAGGGTTTGGCCATTCAAATCGGAGAGTGCGAGGCCGTTTGCGCCATGTCTTGCTAGGGCAAACGCCGTAGCCCGGCCAATGCCTTGACTGATCAGAATGAGTGTACATGGTTTGGACGGAGAACCTACCAGAGGCAGCACCGCTCACGTAAGCATTGCCCCTCAACAGACTCGCCGCCATGATTTTTCTAGTACGAGAAATATGCGCCCAATATTCCGTTTTCAATGTCGCGAGCCGATCATGAATCGACGCCCTGCAGCTTGCCGTAGCGGATCTGTATACAAGCCACATAATGAATTAATCCGCATTCAAACGCGGGGATGCCGAAAGCCATCCGCATACCCACGTTAGCCTACCAAGTGCAGCCCGCTGACCCGAGCGAGCGGGGTCCGTGCAGTCTGCAAGTACAGTACGGAGGACGTTTGCACGGTGACAGAAAATAGCTGTAGGGGTGGTTCAATTTACCAATTGTTTGGAATTGACTACCGGCTCTAAGGGCGTGAATAGATGGTGAGCATACCTACTTATCCAGATAAGATAAGGCTCATATGGTGATTTGCGCACGTTACCTTGTATTTTAGGACGTTGTTAATTATACTACCCCCTTTTACTAATTATACCGCCCCAAATTGATAATCGTATGTCGCACTTAGGTGTGCACGGGATGAAGCAGGATTGGAAATGATATCAAGCAGCAGAGTATGATTGATTGTGTGTGTGTGGTGTCTCTTGTCGG